>NC_064863.1:11379104-11649104 GCF_024139225.1 Suncus etruscus | reverse complement strand
GTGGGGATTATGAACTATTTCTAACCAATTAGAAATTTTTAAAAGGTTCCTGCAGATTTGTGCTTGGGTTCCACCTGCTGGACATTTCCTACCATTGCATCCTTAATTCTATTTCATCCTGATTTTGCTCATCACTGATAGTTAAAATCTAACTGATGAGGGTCAGAGTGGTAGCATCGTGGGTAGAGCGATTGCCTTGCACATGGCCAACTCAGGTTCAATTCTCAGCATCCTACATGGTCCCCCAAGCCTGCCAGGAGTATTTTTTTAAGTGCAGAGCCAAAAATAACCCCTGAGTGCTGCTGGGTATCACCCCAACAAACAACTGAGAAATACAAAGGTTTGTTGTTTTATTTATCTTGAGTTTAGGGACCACACCCACTGGTTCCCAGGAGTTATTCCTGGTTCTGTGCTCAGACATGAATCTTGGAGATGCCCAGGGAACCCTATGTGTTCTGGAGTCGAAATTGGGATTGACTGTGCTCCAGACGTTAACTCCTGTACTATCTCTTTGGTTCAGTTTTTTTGGTTGTTGTTGTTGTTTTGATTTGGTTTGTTTTGGGGGTCACACTTGGCTGTGCTCAGGGGTTACTCCTGGCTCTGTGCTCAGGAATCATTCCTAGAGGGATTGGAGGACTATGTGGGATGCCATGGATCTAACCCAGGTTGGCCAAATGCAAAGCAAATGTCCTACCCACTGTGCTATCACTCTGGCCCCTTATTTTTATTTTTAAGAGAATAAAATCATGCAGATGCAAACACATGTAATGAAACTCCTCACTTCGCTCCCTAGAGGAAACCCTTGTCAGCAATTATGAGTTTGTTTGGGCCACACCCAGCAGCACTCAGGGACTAATCCTGGCTCTGCACTCAGAAATTGCTCCTTGCAGGCTTCGGGACCATATGGGATGCCAGGGATTGAACCTGAGTTGGCCGTGTGCAATTATCTACTCAGAAATATTTATCTTTCACATACACTATAGGGCATGAATGGAAGCACAGTTTCGTGGTCTATTTTTCAACCCCTTAATTCACCATCTATGCCCTGATTTGCCACACTGATGCGTTTTACCCAAAACAGCTCTCCTATACAACAAAAGACACTATGTGCGGCTGGTTTCAAGAACTAATTGTAGTGGTTAAACCTACAAACTCAAGAGCATGATGAATCCCACAGATGCTCCTATTTATTTTACGAATGATGCTGTTCTAATTTTAAAACCTAGTGAACTCTGCTCATAACCCTGAGCCTTCACACTTAATTCAAATGTCCTTTGTGAAGTAATTTCCACAGATTAAAATGGAAACAGATGCTAAGCAAATGAAAAGTTTCCCCCTAGTGGCCCCAGGAAAATAAGTAACTCAAGGATTGATAAAGGATAAGATTGATATGGGGAAAAATGCCTGAACCAGGGCCATAAATAAGAGTAAAATAAGGCCAGGCTGACCTTACTGTGGATGGACAAGAATTTCTTGTTCCATGTTGCTCATAAAGTTAGAAAATATCCAAAAGTCTCTTTTTTGTTGTTTTGGTTTGGTTTGGTTTTGAGGCCACACCTGGTGATACTCAGAGGTTACTCCTGGCTCTGCGTTCAGGAGTTATTCCATGTAGTATTTGGTGGATGCCAAGGGTGAAACCTGGCTTAGATGTGTGAAAGACAAGTGCTCTACCTGTTGTGCTATCACCCCAGGCCTAGCAATGGCATTTTAAACAAAAGTTGGGCAGACATAGGAGATACGATGTGACCCACTGGCTCAGACAGAAACAGGGAGCCAGACTCTCAATGACACATGCAGACTGTTTTTGGCTTTCACCCTTCTTGGCTCTCAAGCTTCTAGCCCATTCTGTTGAGGTATTTCTCAACCTTGTTTTCCCCCAGGCACCCTCCCATCTTACCAGATGGCCCCTAGGCTTTTCCTGCAGACTCACATTTGCATAATGTCCCTCCTGTGGTCCCCTAGAACTATCCTGAGTATCCTGGGGACCCTCATGAGAGGCATATAGCCCCAGTTTGAAAAACACTAATGTAGGTTATCATTGGTCTCCTGAATTATTGGTCAACATTATAAGCATAACTTTATAAGGCAGCCCCTGAGCATTCCAAGGCTATTTTGTGGGACTGGAGCAATAGCACAGTGAAGAGGGCATTTGCCTTGCATGTGCAGACCTGGGTTCCATCCCCAGCATCCCATATGGTTGCCTGATTTTGCCAGGAATGATTCTGAAGCACAGAGCCAGGAGAAACCCCTGAGCACCACTGGGCATGATCCAAAAATAAGAAAAAACAAAAACAAAAAAATCAATGACTGTTACTTCTTATTTTTTTTCACTTGTCACCTATATATTTAATATAATAAAATTGTAAGTATATTTTAATATAACTGTTACTTATTTTTTCATTGCTCAAGAGAATTTCTCCATATTGCTGACTGAATATACTCCTATCGCAACCCCCCCAACAAGTTTCATGAAAACATGAATAGCACATAATACTTACCATTATTTTGTTTTGTTTTTGCCATACCCTACAGTGCTCAGGGTTACTCCTGGCTCTGTGCTCAAGAATTATTCCTGGTGGTGCTTGGAGGATGATATGGGGTGCTAGGAATTGAACCCAGGTCAGTCACGTGCAAGACAAATGACCTACCTGTTCTGGTCCCTCTACCATTGTTTTAAACAGATTTGTTCTTTTTTGATCCACTAAGTGGTAACATATTATATTTATATTATTTCATATTATATTATTATATAAGTGGTAATTATTCTCTTGCATTGTGTATCAAGCTGAGTTCCAATTCATGTCCTTCAGATCCAACTATATAACAGTGTTCTGCCGAACATCCTTGCCCATTCTAGATTATATCCATATTTTAAATTGCTTCCATTTCGATTAAAGGTAGTGGATTCTTTTTATGATTCTTGATCTACTTGGTCAAGTTATTTTCATAAGGCACTTTATTGATGCTGTGAACAGCATCTATAATATCTATAAATGTTTTCAACCCTTGCTTTGTCTGATGAAGATTGTTATTAAGGAGCTTGAAGGGAAAACTCTCCTTTAATAATAAGTTTCATTATTCAGAATTTTTGGTATCTGTCACTTGAGGTTCCTTCTTTTGTGACTGACCTGGATTTGACCCCAGCATCCAATATGGTCCCCTGAGCACTTCCAGGAGTGATTCCTGGGTGCAGAGCCAAGAATAAACTTGAAGCAGAGAAGAAAAAAAGAGAGAGAGAAAGAAAGAGAGAGAGAAAGAGAAAGACAGAGAAAGACAGAGAGAAAGAAACAGAGAAAGAAAGAAAGAAAGAAAGAAAGAAAGAAAGAAAGAAAGAAAGAAAGAAAGAAAGAAAGAAAGAAAGGTAGAAAGAAAGAAGAAAAACAGAAAGAAAGGAGAGAAAGAGAAAGAAAGAAAGAGAAAGAAAATAAAGAGAAAGAAAGAAAAAAGAAAGAGAAAGAGAAAATAAAGAGAGAAAGAAGAAAGAAAGAAAGACAGAAAGAAAGAAAGAAAAAAGAAAGAGAAAGAAAGAAAATAAAGAGAAAGAAAGAAAAAAGAAAGAGAAAGAGAAAATAAAGAGAGAAAGAAGAAAGAAAGAAAGACAGAAAGAAAGAAAAAAGAAAGAGAAAGAAAGAAAATAAAGAGAAAGAAAGAGAAAGAAAGAGAAAATAGAGAGAAAGAAGAAAGAAAGAAAGAAAGAAAGGTAGAAAGAAAGAAGAAAAACAGAAAGAAAGGAAAGAGAAAGAAAGAAAGAGAAAGAAAATAAAGAGAAAGAAAGAGAAAATAGAGAGAAAGAAGAAGAAAAGAAGAAAGAAAGAAGAGATGAGCGAGAAGAAGAAAGAAAGAAGAGAAAGAAAGAAGAGAAAGATAAGAAAGAAAGAAAAGAAAGAAAGAAAGTAAAGAAAAGATAGGAAAGAAAGAAAGAAAGAAAGAAAGAAAGAAAGAAAGAAAGAAAGAAAGAAAGAAAGAAAGAAAGAAAGAAAGAAAAGAGAGAGAGAGAAAGAAAGGAAGGAAGGAAGGAGGAGGAAGGAAGATAGGGACAGGGACAATGTATTGTAGAAGCTTTCTCTGAACAACACAAAGCAAAGAATAGTTGCAACGATGTGAGCTTTGGGTTTGGGTTTGGGTTTAAGTTTCAAGGCCACCATGCTACAATGCTAGGGATAGAATGAGACTGTGCCCTTTGCATGTCAGCCTTTCACTCCAGCCCACTGAGCAGCCTAATAGGTCTAGGAAGCTTTAAGGTGGGCAGAATGGAGCAAACCTTCCTTCACCGTGATGCTTTACAGATGTGACCATGTGTAATGGTCATCATCAGCATCTGTTACTAGCAGTCTTTATTATCATAAGGAAGCAGGAGGGCAGTGAAGACATGAACTCACGAAGTCAAGGTGCAGTCGGGATGGGAGCTGTGGTCCACACACATCAAGAGCTTCACTGGTCTACAGAAAGAAAAGAAAGAACACTCAAATGACTATCTGGCTTTTATGTCTCAAACATAGATGGTGCATCTGGCAGGTCCAGGTCCAGTGAACATCCTTCTTCCCTTCTAAAACACTTCTGAGCAGTTATTATGGACCAGGACATCTGAACACAGATTTTATAAAGATCATATCATATAAGGGGCTGGGGAAAGAGTAGCTGTCAGAAGTAGCATAGTTGCCCCTGTCACCCCCACTCAGCGCATCACAGTGGTCCTCACAGCCCTGAACATTAAACATCCTGTCCATATGGACTGAACATACAAAGAATGACCCCAGAGACTCTGCACACTACTTGGAATTTCCCTTCCCCTTATCCTTATCCTTGTCCCTTATCCCAAGATGATGCCATTAAATCCTTCCCACCACCAAATGGGGCAGAGACTATGAACATTGCCAACTGTGAGATGACCAGGGTGAGATGTGGGGCTGAACTTGAACCTCACAGATTTGAGAGCAAAGCCACTTTCATGTGTCAGTTGGATTCTGTAGGACGCCTTCTCTGATCAGACTGAGGCAGAAGGCCAGACTCAAGCTCCTGGCTGATGACAGCTTCCCAGCTTCAAACAAGAAGACACCTTCCCTCTGCACAGTGAAGTGGGGTGTGGACTTTTGGAGAAGCCAGGAAGGGAGGGACACAGCTGCAGAGATAGGACACATGGAACTGGACAGCTTAGATTTTGCATCATTTGATGGAGACAGAATTGGGATAGCAGGAAAATGGCTGTTCCCTCCAAGGCAGGCTAAGAGGCCCCACCCTGGGGCTCACTTCTTTTTCAGGAGTCTGTAAACCAAAATATTCTTTATAAGACAGGAGAATACAGAGAAATAAGACCAATTTTTAGGGTCTTGGGGACAACTTAAAATTATCATAGGAAAGAGGACAATGAAACCTTAATTGGAGGGGTAGGCAGTTGTCATTAACCTTCAGGGACTTGGAGTTTAATTTGTGGGTGACCTCCCCCTATTTTTTGCCTTTTTTGTGATCTGGGGGCTACATCCAGGGGCTATTTCCAGCTCTGTGCTCAGGAGTCATTCCTGGTGGTGTTCAGGAAACCACAAGAGATACCAGGAATCAAACTAAGTTTGGCTGCAGGCAAGGCAAAAACCCTTCCCACTGTACTTTTGCTCAGGCCCCTGACATTTCTCTGTTAAACAAAACCTTTTCTTTCCTCCAGCATGTAAAGTGTAATTTGTATAAAGTTTGACATAGACAAATCTCTATGAGTTTAAATGACTTTAAAATCTAAGACTTTAGATGAAGTAGTGACTCCTTATGGCCAGGAGGGCTGAAGGAAGGCCCTTGGATGCAGTTTATCTTCCATCTCACTGTCTGTTATCGGTTTTGTGCAAATGCTGAACTGGAATTGTGTGCTTTTCAGCACATGGCTCTATTTCCAAAACCAAGTGTTTATGCTATTGTGTTTTTTAAAGATGCACATGCATATTAGTTTAAGTTAACCTCAAAAGTTTAAGTGGGTTGTTTTTCTTAAGGATTAGAGCCAAAGGACACAGTAAAAGTGGTGTTAGAGTGGCAATTATTGTTTGCATAGGCCCACCAAAATATGAGGGACATGGAAAGGAAAAGCCTTGGCTTAATTACAAGGAGACCCTACTCCTGAAGTTTCCTGGCATAAGACCAACTCTAGGATCAAGGCAAGTTAGATCGTCCAATCCAAGATTTTGCTGTAGTGCCAACACACTTTTATTTTTCACACAGTCTCTGCTGTGGTATCATGTTTCTGTATTAAAGATCCTGGAATCTGCATATCCTACATTGCAGTCAGGATGGTGCAGAGCATCCTCTTGTTTCACCTCACAATTAAAGGGCAATGCAGACAACCTGTAAGCAGGTTGTTGTTGTTCTCTAGTCTTCTTAGTGCTAAGGGAAGTCTCTTTTGAGCAGGTTGATGTCAGAGCAAAAAAATGGTAGGGTCTTCCCTGGTAGAGGATTGCTTCCAGGTGTTATTATAAAAAAAAACCTTGGATGTTTCATAGATTGCTTCCCTGGTTCAGGGGTGAATGGAGGATGCCCATTCTTCTGAGGCCTGTGCCAGGTCATTATATCAATGTTCAGGGTGTAAGGTCCCATTGTACTATGAGATTTGTGTGTTCCAATCTCTATTAGATAAGAACTTATTTGTATGTATAGTATTTTCCCATTTTAATGTGCCTATGCAAACAAGGAACAATGCCAAGTGGTGTTATCAGCGCATATGGGGGTCATAAGAACAAGTCCAACAATCCCCATGACATGATTCAATTATAAGCATTAAACTAAGGGACTCTTCCACCAAAATTCCTTATTGAACAGGTCACAAAGGGAAGACAAGATAAAAAGTGGGTAGAATCATCACAGTAAAAGAATATTTAGAAAGAGTTATAGCTGTTAAAGAAAATACACATAAAATATTTAAAAGACATATGTGTCCATTTTATGTCTTTTGAAACAGTTGGGGGTTGTTAAATCCAATGCACGACTTTGGTCTGTGATTAAAACTGTGTAGTAAAAAGGGTAAATGTGGGGTACTGATGTTTGGGGGTGAGAGAGTTAAGGAGTAATAATGAGCTGTGTAGGGGTGTGCAAAAGGGCAGAATCTGTTGGGGCAAGAGGTTGGTCTTGGTGCCAAACAAATTAAAGAACTGAGGGTAAAAAGGGTTAATTAAGGGGAAGATAACGAATCCAGACTGGGAGATGAGGGAGTAAAAGGGGCTCTGGTGTAGAGGAGGGGAAATATATCAGAAGGGTTGTATACATTGTATAGATGAATTGTTTATGGATTAGGCTTGGCAGTCAGAAAGGACCACTGTATAGGAAGTCACGTCTACATATACTCTAATTTTAGAGACCTATTTGAATATTATCCTTCAAATCTAGGGAATTCCATTTTTTTCCCTAGAAACAGTCGAGAATTAAGAATATTTTTGGGAGTTGTTAAAAAGTATATATGTCGAGGCCGGGAAGGTGGCGCTAGAGGTAAGGTGTCTGTCTGCCTTGCAAGCGCTAGAGTAGGACAGACGGCATTCTATCCCCCAGCGTCCCATATGGTCCCCCCAAGCCAGGGGCGATTTCTGAGCGCATAGCCAGGAGTAACCCCTGAGCGTCAAACAGGTGTGGCCCAAAAACAAAAACAAAAAAATATTATATATGTTGCGTGGGAGCGTTTGAGCCCCCGTGCTTTTGAAAATGAATACTAGGAAGAAAAGAACTCCTGAATGGGGTCCAGTATGCATAGGGGAGGAATTTGTCTTCCCCATCCTCCCCACAGGGCCCAATTTACCAGGCGTGGCCCTGAAGACCACTCTGGCGTGGGGAAATCTCAGTCCCCTGGACTAAGTGGTCAGCCCAGGGGGCCTATGGCTAGCTGTCCTGCCCAGAGCCCCCAACATACCAGTCGAAGAGGCACAGAAGAACTGGCATGTGGAATCTTCTGGGTGCAGCCTGCCTCTGTAGTTTGTGGATGCATAGGGGAGGAATTTGTCTCCCCCACCCTCCCCCCAGGGCCCCATTCACCAGGCCTGGCCCTGAAGACCACTCTGGTGTGAGGGGGATCTCAGTCCCCTGGACTAAGTGGTCAGCCCAGGGGGTCTATGGCTAGCTGTCAAAACCAAACTTTTAAGGCTCCTGAAAACATTTACAAGAACAGAGGAGGGAATGGTACAGCTTTAAGCTTGTGAAAAAGAATAATTTTGAGGGGCTTATTCTCCTAAGGAGAACTTATAATGGGGGTTCTATATTTTCACAGGGTTTTTTGTCCTCTAAAAGGATCATAAGGCCATAGGAGCTATTTGGAGAGAGTAACAAAGCAGTAATCAGGGCTGGGATGGGGGTTACGTCTAAAGATATTTAACCAACCAGGTAGGCCAGTTCAACAGGTTGGCCCAGAGGTGCTAGAGGGGTTGTGGTTTTGAGATCTGAACTTGGGAATCAATCTCTGATCTATTCTTCCTGGCCCACCATAGAGCCTCTGAGAAGTCAGAGATAGAGGAGGGATAGTATGGGTACTAGGCATGAGGGCAAATGTCATCTCTGACTACATTCTCTGGTTCTTGTACCACTGGACTCCAGCCCTTGGGAAGCTGGCAGATGGGGGCACTGAGCCTGCACAGAGAAACAGGAAGATCTCACTGGGTGAGCTTTAAACTCTGCCACGACTTGTGCCAAGCTTGTCTAACTTTCCAAGAATCAAGAAACCCCTCTGATAAGAGCTGACTCTCAATATCAAAAGTGCTCTGTCAGAGCCAGAATGATATAGCACAGTGGGAGGGCATTTGCCTTGAATGAAGCCAATCCAGGTTCAATCCTTGGAATTCCATATAACCCCCTGAGCCTACCAGGAGTAACCCCTGAGCACCACCAGATGTGGCCCAAAACACACACACACACACACACACACACACACACACACACACACACAGAGTCCTCCATTGATGGAAGTTGGTACTTTTTTCCTGTTGGTCTCACCAAGACAGATCTCTTAAGTGTGTCCAAAGTTCATGCAATCACCTGATCTGGGCAAGGGCCGCTGACAGCAGAGAGTCAAAAGATGCAAGGACCAAGTCCAGACACACAAGTGATAAAGGACTGTTGTGTCAGTCTGGACATTGTGGTCTGCAGCCCAGACCCCACACCTTATGATATTCCAAAAGATACAACCCTGGTTCCTTTGGAGCTGGTCCCATCAGGGAAACTTTCAAAAGAAACTGTGCCCTGCAAACTCACCACCACCCACTTGGAAGTCATAACAAGCACCTACCGGTAATCGTCAATACAGCTGTACTGAAAACCCATTTTCTCCAGTCTCTCTTGCAGGATTTTCACACTGCCCTCTCCGCAGGATTCCCTAAAGCACAGAAGCAGATGATGAAGGGAACACAAATGGATTCCAAGCTGCTGGGATGACTTCGCAATTGGGAGGTGGGAAGGAGGAAGTTGGAGTGAGGTTTATGAAAATGTCCTTTGACCAAGGGTTTCCTGGATAGGTCCTTCTCTGCTGTAATACTGGAAAATCTCTGCCCCCCAGAAGTGTGGGGCCAACCCTCAAGGTCAGCAAGAGCCAAAGATAACAGTGGAGAGGAACTACTCCAGCATATGCTCAGTGCATTAAGGTGCAAGGGATCTACTTCTTTTTTCCCTTCCCCTTCCTCCACCCTCCATTTATTTTTTTATTAAAAAATATTTATTTAAGCACCATAATTACAAGCATGATTGTAGTTGGGTTTCAGTCATAAACAGAACACCCTCCTTCACCAGTGCAACATTCCCACCACCAATGCCCCAGATCTCCCTCCTTCCCCTCCCCTGCCTGTATTTGAGACAGGCATTCTACTTCTCTCATTTATTAACTTCGTCATACTAGTTTTTAGTGTAGTTTTCCCTAAAAGCATTCACTACTCTTTGTAGTGAGCTTCTTGAGTGCTCCCAGCAGACGCAATGCTAAATGCTAAATTAGGCCATGTGCTAAATTAATGTTTAATGGTCAACAAAAGTATGCACAGAGAAAAATAAGCCATAAAGAAATTCTAATTAATAAGAGGAAAGATTAAATCAAGTCAATTCTCACATCACTGAACATACCAGCTGGGTACATATTTGGGGAGATACCATTACAGCAGGGGTCCTCAAACTTTTTAAACAGGGGGATAGTACATTGTCCCTCAGACCACTGGATGGTTGGACTATGGTTTTAAAAAAAAAGCTATGAACGGGCCGGAGAAATAGCACAGCAATAGGGCATTTGCCTTGCATGCAGCCAACCCAGGACAGACAGTGGTTCACTTCCCAGCATACCATATGGTCAATGAGCCTGCCAGGGTGATTTCTGAGTGCAGAGCCAGGAATAAACCCTGAGCACTGCTAGGTGTGAACCCCCCAAAAAATATAACAAAAAAGTTATCAACAAATTTCTATGCATACTGCACCTATCTTATTTTGAAGTGAAAAAACAAAATGGGAATAAGTACAGTATTTGAAATGAAGAACAAGTCAAGTTAAGAGGAGTCAAATATTAGAGAGGAGGGGAATTCAAGTGCAGTGCACATTCCATACATGCCCACTGTGGTCCAGTCTGAGTCCGATGCTAAGCAGTACAGGCAGCAGCAGCAGCAGCACAAACACCTGATGGACTGAATGTCCTGGGCATGTCGCATGTGGCCCATTGGACCAAAGTTTGAGGATCCCTGCGTTACAGAATTTGCATTTCCAGGAGCCTTTTTTAAACATAGTAATTCGTAACTAATCCCAGAATCAAAGCTGAGAAATCCTGGTGGGAATCTGGGGGCTCCAAATGACCCCTGTGGGGAAGAAAGTTGTTAATTTGGGTCATAGAGATGTAGAAGTAAAATAAAATCAATTCTTCTCTCGAGCCATAAAAAATTCTATGGCTGTCTGACCATCTATACTTCTCTCCAGCATCTGTCCCTCAAATATGAAGGGACCAACCCAGGAATGTAAAGCTCTAGGCCAAAAGACCAAAATCCCCTGCTCTGAGTTTGCATTTTCTTACACCTAGAATGCTCACTGCCTCAGAGTCAACCATCCATAGCTGAGGCAGCCATCTTGAATTCAAAATAGGCAACTTCTCATTCAACCAGGATATCTGGCATTACCAAATGTGCATCAAAAATAAATTATTTGTTAGTTCAAATGATTCCTCTCATCTAAATGTTCCTTCTGTTGAGAATACTCCACCTATTCCAATAGCAGGTATGTCAGAAACCCAAAATGGAGAAGGAGTAAGGGGAGGACAGGTTTTCAAAACTTTATACATTGGTCCTCTCACTCCTATGTTCCTTGCAGCACTATTACAATAGCCAGAATCTGGAAACAAACCAGGTGCCCGACAACAGATGAGTGGCCATAGAAACTGTGGTATATCTACACAATAAAATACTATGCAGCCGTTACAAAAAATGAAGTTGGGGCGGAGAGGTGGCGCTAGAGGTAAGGTATATGCCTTGCAAGTGCTAGCTAAGGAAGGACTATGGTTCGATCCCCTGGTGTCCCATATGGTCCCCCAAGCCAGGGGCAATTTCTGAGCACTTAGCCAGGAGTAACCCCTGAGCATCAAATGGGTGTGGCAAAAAAAAAAGAAAAAATGAAGTCATGAAATTTGCTTATACATGGATGGACACGGAAAGTATTATGCTGAGTGAAATGAGTCAGAGTGAGAGAGAGATATAGAATAATCTCACTCATCTATGAGATAGAGTGAAAATAAAAAGACAGTGTGGGGATGATATCCAGAGACAATAGAGATGAGAATTAAGAGGATAAGTCCAAGTTGGGAAGCTTGCCACAAAGAGCGAAGAGCATAGTTTAGAGTCGAAAAGGGTTTAATATGAAAGGAACATTCCTGGTACCCCCTTCATTAGCAGTAGTGCAAACCACAATGTCCAAAAAGAAAAGAGAGTGAAGTAAAATGCCTAACCCAGAAGCAGGTGGGAGGAGGTGAGTGCGAGGGAAGAGGGCATCAGGGAGGGTGAGAGAGAAACATTGATGTTGTTAGCAGGAAATGTGCACTGGTGAAGGTTATTATACATTGTATGACTGTAGCTTAATCATGAAAACTTTATCTCTAAAAAAAATTGGGGCCGGTGAGGTGGTGTTAGAGGTAAGGTGTCTGCCTTGCAAGCACTAGCCAAGGAAGGACCGCAGTTTGGTCACCCGGTGTCCCATATGGTCCCCCCCAAGCCAGGGGCAATTTCTGAGTGCTTAGCCAGGAGTAACCCCTGAGCATTAAACGTGTGTGGCCGAAAAAACAAACAAACAAACAAAAAACTATAGTATAAACAATGTTTTTAAACTATGGTTTTTAATAAAAAACCTTATTTTGGCGGGGGAGGGTACACCCAGCAGTGGTCAGAGGCCACTCCTGGCTCTGCGCTCTAAAATTGCCCCTGGCAGGTTCGGCTCGGAGGACCATATGGGATGCCTAAAATCGAACCTGGATCTGTCCTGAGTTGGCCACGTACAAGGCAAATACCCTATAGCTGTGCTATCGCTCCGGACCCTATAAAAAAAATCTTAAAAAACAAATAAAGAAGAATCTGGAGGAATTTTCATCCTTGAAAAAAAATTATACATTGGTTTTATTGCCTCTTAACTGCCCTCAATTTTGACTCTGAAAAATAAATTAATCACTGCAGTGATTAATTTTCAGTCCACACCAGGGAGAGACATGAAAATATGTGCAAGGAATTCACCTAGCCATAGCTGCCCATGTTACTCAGAAAAGAGCCTGATTTTCCTTGGCTAAGAAAAGTACCTGGAAAAAGCTTTTCTCTCTCTACACAAGATTGGCTAGTGGCAAAATTCCATGCCTTTGCCCTTCTCTAGTCATATTAAAAGACTGTGGTTCTCCACAAATGGCCCCAATGAAAATGCAAAACAAACTTGATGACATCGTGTCAAAGAAAGCACAAGTGGAAAACTGACCATCATCAAAAGCAACATGACTTACACTTTTGGTTTTCCAATATCATGCATAACCCAGACCTCAAATCGTGTGACTTTATCCTTCTGGAAGTAGGGGATTTCATAATCTGCAAAAAAACTGAGAAACAAAAAGATATTTCTTAAAGTTCAAAAACAATCTGAAACTTTGCCCAATCTATCTTTCACAAGTATACACATTATACTTGCTTTGAAACATATAAGATTTCTTATTTATGTGACTTGTTTCATTCATATATTGGTCAGCTGCTAAGAGTAATAAATGTGTAGTTGAAGCTCTGATCTACCATTGCTCTATTTTATCTAAATGTTAAAAATAATTTAGTAAAGCAGTGGATGAAGGATTAGGGTGATTCTCTTTAGACTTCCCTTAGAACAACTACAGAAACCTGGAAGACCTTGGTAGGGAAGGAATTCTTACCCTTTCAGAGGATAGGCTCCTGTTGGCTCTGAACCATTTAGCATGACATATATCACCCCGGAACTATCCTTTGAATACTGTAAGAAGAAACATGTGTCTTGCGTAAATAAAGATGCCATTTTTCAGCTATCAAACAAAAGATGTTTGGGGATAGAGCGATAGAATAGGTACAGCAGGTAGAGTGTTTGCCTTACACATGGCCAGCCCCAGATGGTTCAATCGCCATCCTTTTATATGGTCCCCTGAGCGATTCCAGGAGTAGTTCCTGAGTGCAGAGTCGGGAATAACCCCTTTTCATCACTGGGTATGGCCCCCAAACAAAACCTAATAAAAAAATGCCTTTAAAAAATATGACAATTCTTAATATTGACTCGGAGAGAGTGAAAGCTGCTATAGGAATTTAATTGGTGTATTTGGGAAAGCCAGTGGTTTTTAAGTACCAAATCTCCATAGATATTCATTCAATATTCATTTATTACTGATGCCAGGTTTTAAGAAAATAGGGTAGTATAATGCCAGAAATATATCACAGTTTTGCCTTGATTTCAGCTAGCCCAGGATTCAATCCCCAAAATCCCATATTGTTGGAAGCCATAAGACTTAGAGAGCAAAATGGAGTCTCTGATGCCTGAGAAACCAAAGGCCTGTGTACCCGACAGGCTGTACTGTGGCATTTCCCCCATGGGCCTAAAGGAAAGAACAGCCACATAGTTCAGTTAGCAATAGTCACAAGATGCTCCAATAAACCTCCTGAGTTGATAAGATATAGATCACATCCTGTTAAGCTACCATTGTGAAAGAATGCCTGTATGATCTAAGGGTATGCTGTAAAACTGGAAAGTCCATCCTGTACGACCCCCCTACTTTTCTATAGACGCCATGGAAAAGTACTGACTGTTACTTCCGTATTTTGCTTATCTATAAAAACTAGCCCCCTTTCAATAAACCTCAGCTCTTGATCAGCCCGCTTGACTTGAGCTCATTTCTTTCTCAGCCTCTTTCCTCCATTTCAGGTCGGATCCCGCTCGTGACCCACGAATTACTTCGTGATACTCATTCTCACACCCCCGCGGGTCAGGGGTCCCCCATCGGGGGTCACACCATATGATCCCCTGAGCTTACCAGGAGTAAGCCCTGTGCATTGTCAGGTGTGATTTAGCTCCCCCCTCAAAAAAAAATTGCTAGATGAAACTAAGTCATGCCCCTATTATAAAAAGCTTAATTTTATGTTCACACAACACGTTTGTCTATGATCCATTGAGGATTCATACAAAATGCCCTAATTCCCCCTGCTTATGACACTATTGGAAAGGGAGAAGGTGACAAATCACTGAGCAGCTTTTCAAAGCTTTCACCCCACCCAGAGGTGACACAGGCTTTCCCACTCACTGTAGTCTTATGTACATATATATGTGTGGCAGGGACACACAAACCCTATGTGCTGAAGCTTAATAAACACCACTAATTTCCACCTGGCTCTAAGATGCTCACAAACCACCATTAGGCTAATGCATTGCATTAATATGCAATTGTCCCCAGCAAGTGGGGCCAGAGGGATAACAGTGTGGGGAGGGCATTTGCCTTGCACATGGCCAACTCAGGTTCAATTCCCACCATTCCAGATGGTAAGCCCACCAGGAATGATGACTGAGCGCAAAGCCAAGAGTAACCCCAGAGCTCTACTGAGTGACACCCCCCCAAAAAAAAGAGTCCACAGCAAGAGAAGGGTAAGGAACTAGAGGCACTGGGGCATTTGAAATATTAGCTGGGCATTCATAAATGCCTCCAAAGTAATGCAATAGTAAGTCAGAAGGAGAGTGCTGATGTTCAAAGAAAAATGGAACCCTGATGGATTCCAACCAGATTCTTCTCCATCCTATAGCAGATCTCACCCCAGGGGGTTGCAGAATAGGGTAACAAGATGCCTTTTGCCTGGAGCAGCTCCCGAACTTCACTTAGCTTCAAAGTAGTGGGGGAAGTGATGACTACCTACCTCACCCTGGTGAATTATAGCTCACTGGACACTTGGAAAGCCAGGGTAGAAAAGGGAACAGAAGGAGACATCTAGTCTTAGAGGGCCTTGTGACTGTGAGAAGTGGGCTCAGAAGTTCACAGACCATCAGTCAGTACAGCTAAAATTTCAGAAGCCACAGGCCAATGCCAGACCTTAGTCTATGAATTGAACTTGACTAATGGCTATTCAAAGGTCTAACCCTGGGGATAAAAACTATATTCTGTAATCACAATATTTTATTGCTATAGATAATTACCATCACCTCTGTCTTCTGCCAGGCCCTGAGCTAAGAATGGAGCCCTCCTTATTTAGTCTAACCCTGGTAACAAAATTAGAATCTGCATTAGCAGGCAGTTTATAGCTCCAGGAATTGCCATGTCCTAAAGAGCTGGCAATAATCTGAGATGTGGGCCTGCCTTCTATTTTTTGTTGTTTATGTGTTTGTTTAGTCTTTAAGCCACACCCCAGCAATGCTCAGGGGTTATTTCTAGCTTCGAGCCACACCCCAGCAATGCTCAGGGGTTATTTCTAGCTTTACACTCAGTAATCACTCCTGGTGGGGCTCAGAAAACCATATGGGATGTAGCGGATTGAACCCAGGTCATTCAAATGCCTTACCCCTTTTATTATCACTCTGGCCCCTGAGCCTGCCTTCTCAGTCTCCAACTTAATCTTATTCTCCTATCACCTCCTTTCCCTACAAGCATCACTCTTGTTACTTTTCACCCAATATCCAGATCTGAGAATCCCCATCATCACCCACCCTGTTTTACAAAGTCATCTTATTCACATTGATTGTCAATATGCATCTCAACTATACCATCATCAGCAGAATGAAGACTATTGCATCCCTGTATCCATAGATGATATGCACTGAATATTTTCTTCTCTGGGACAAGCACTGCACTGAGAGATGTAGTTTCTTACATTCTCACAACTTCAGGCAACAGAGAGAATGAATCAAAGTTTGCAAAGATAAAAATGAGACTCAGAAATAAAGCAATAGCCCATCTAGCTCTATCTCTGTCCCCATCTATTCCAATTCAGAGGTCCCACCTATGTGCATACAATAGGGGTTATCCAGGCTAGCCAGAATTACCTGCATGGAGGCTCTTTTCCAGTAGGAATCCACTGGGTTGTTCTCACAATCTTCTGAAGTAGGACAGGATTGATAATCGAGTCCTAAAGGGAAAACAAACACATTTCTCTCAAATATTTCATTGGCACAGAGTTCTTGTGCAATACTTACTGGCTACAGTAAGAATACCATGAAGGGCAGGAGAGATAGCACACAGCTGACCTGGGTTCAATCTCTGGCATCCTAGATGGCTTCTAAAACACTGACAGGAGTGATTCCTGAGTACAGAGTCAGAAGTAACTCCTAAGCATCACCAGGAGTGACCCAAACCGTTCCATCCCAAAAAAACTAAGGAGAAGGAGGAAGATAGAGGATAAGAGGGAGAAGGTGAAGAGGGGGGAGGAGGAAAAGAAGGAGGAGGAAGAGGAAAAAGAAGGAGGAAAAAAGGAGAAAGAAGAGGAAGAGAAGAAGGAAAAAGAAGAAAGAAGAGAAAGAGTAGAAGAAGGAAGAAGAGAAGAAAGAAGAAGAGAAAGGAGTAGAAGGAAGAAGAGAAGAAAGAAGAGGAGGAGAAGGAAGAAGAGAAGAGAAGAGGAGGAGGAGAAAAAGGAGGAGGAAGAGGAAAAAGAGGAGCAGAAAGTGGAGGAGGAAGAGAAGAAGGGAGAGGAGGAGAAAGAGGAGAGAAGGAGGAAGAGGAGGAATAGAAAGAGGAGAGAAGAAGAAGGAAGAGGAGAAAGAGGAGGAAGAAGAAAAGGAGGAATAGGAGGAGGAAGAAGAAGCAGAGTCTCACCCGTGCCATTTTTCTCTCTGCACCAGCTCAGGAAATCTCCCACCAGGCCATAGAGAACATCGCACAGAGGCATGATGCGCCTTCCCATCTCCGAGTAGCTCATGACCAGTAGATGATTGTTTTCCCAAAAAAGACTCTGTGGGGGAGACAGAGCAGAAATAAAATCTAAACCAGCTTTTCCTTCACAGTGTCACAAAGCCAAGTTGTAGAAACTCTTCCTCACCAAAGTCTATGTGTTCACTACTGTTGGCTATATTACTGGAAGGGGGTGGCCAGCCTTTGCCCTTCCCCTGAGGAAAACTGGGGGTAGTCCTAAGTTGGTGCTGGAATCCCACTCACACAGGCTGCACCATATCCTCAAGCCCTCGCTTTGACCCTAAGAGTAACCCCAGAATCTTGAGGAACGTCCCCTGGTTTCCCTGAGCACCACCGACAAACTCCCCCTTTTGCTCTACAAAAGTTGATTCCTTTCAAGATGTCTGGGCCCGTAAAATAAAAATAAAAACCTCAATTCTGATGTTTTTCTCCCCACTTTCCTTTTGCAGATAGTTGATGTGTGATAACAGGTGGGTATGGTGCTCTCCACAACTATATAGTTATAGGGCTTGGCTAGAAGTTGCCTTGTGCTCCCACTCATGTTCTCAAGGCTCAGACTTCCCTAGAAATGTTTGCATGTGACTAGCTGTGGTGCTGAGGCACCGGCTGTGTACTAAAATTCTTACACATAATGGTGGGCCTGGAGGTCCTGACTACACTCAGTACATGCCACCAGTACTATGTGTCAACCCTTGGCCATGTGTGTGCCCAGCAGGCATCGCTTCTGTTCTTTGAATCATGCCCTAGATTCACATACAGTTTCTGGAGACAGGGTCTCCCCAGAGAGGCTGAAGATCCAGGGGCTCCTTGAGGCAGCTACTCAGTTCTCAGTGTGGGTCTCACAATTTATTACTTAGGCTAGTGCTGCAGAGTCACTCACCTTGGCCATCCTGGGAGCCCCTGGGGATGCCCCAGTGATGCCCAGGGGGCCAAGCAATGCTCCACCCTTTAACCCATCTACAATAAAGACCCTGTCTTTTATTGTGGGGGTCATATCTGACAGTGCGAGATTTGGGGGTGAGAGAATACATGGTGCTAGGTTGGAACCTCAAGTCTTGCCCATGTGGTGCAAATAACATCTAGGCCTGGAGCGATAGCTCAGCATAGAAGGCATTTGCTTTGCATGTGGTGGACCCAACTTCAATCCCTGGCATCCCATATGGTCCCCCTCAACATAGTCAGGAATAATTCCTGAGTGCAGAGCCAGGAGTGGCTTAAAAACCACCAGTGTGGCTTAAATACCAAATAAAAAAGAAAGGAATAAATTACTAACATCAGACTTTTAGGTTCTGAAAGGGCCTCAGGGTGAGATACTACAGCAATTGTGGTGCTTGCCTTGCAAGCATCCAGTCTCGGCTCAATCCCTGGCATATGTAAGGTGTCCTTAAGCCCTGCCAGAAATAATCCTTGAGCACAGAACCAGGAGTAAGCCCAGAGCAGTGCCAGTTGTGGCCCATGAGCATAAAAGACTGATCCAAAAAAGGATATGGGTTTCTTGAAAGGCAGGGCACTACTTTAAGCAAGTTTCTTTTTGTTTGCTGGGTACGGGGTTTGGGAATGCTCCTGGGCCTCTCCCAGTTCTCTGCTCAGGAATGTTTCCTGCCAGTGCCTAGAAGGAACCTGCATTGCATTGCCAAGACTCAAACCCAGGTCTGCCTCCTGCGAAGCAGACTTTGCATGCACTCAGCCCGTTGATGGGGTTCTCCTTGGGCAAGCACATGGCATGGCTTTTATTTCCATTTTAGCCAAATTTCAAATCGCACAGGGAAGACGGATGCAGTTAATTTACAGAAAGGAGTACTGGTGAGGTCTCACCCGAGTGCCAGTGAAGAGGACAGAGGACTCTTGGGTGGGTGGGTGGGTGGGGCACAGAGTTTGCAGATTTTCTGGGTCACTCCACATCAGTGTCTCGAACAATTTCTCTCTCCTTGATCAGTACAGAGGTTGTGCAGGGCGAGTTCTAGCAGGTGACTGATTAGCTTAGAGTCCCTCCAGAGGTGCGAGGGGTAGACAGTACAAGTAATTAAGCCGTCTTGCCTGCACTGGGCTGAGCCCAGTCAGTCCCTGACACCACATAGTCCTACCCTCAAGTTCTACCACAAATAACGCCTGTGCATTCATCCAGTGTAATCAAACTAGAATTCCTAAAAATTTAGTTTTTTTGGTATTTTGGGGTCACACCAGCAGTGTTTAGGGCTTACTCCTAGCTCTGAGTTTGAAGCCTCATCCCCCACCCTTTCTCCCTAGTTAACTTGACCTTTACCTGCAAGACCCCCGCCCATTCCTAGGAGGGGTCTTGAAAGGTAGATAAGGTATGGACAGAGAGAATTAGGGCTTTTGGCTGGCTCCTCGAGCTTCTGGTCTTGGGCCAGCATGGAGGTGAAAGGGAAGATGCTGAAAGGAGTTAAGAGGCAGGGCTAGCCTAAGAATGGGCTGAATGCTTGAAAGGTTATGATATAGGCCACCACCACTGTGGTGAATAGGGCATGAATAAAGTTGATGCCTCCTGATGCCTGTCTCTGGGATGCTGTCTGATTCCGCTGTTTCCACCTAAACCTGGGACCCGCCAGTGGTGATGGGGGTTGCAGAGCAGGTGGCCTGGGATGGCAGAGAAAAATCTCACTCTCATCCTCCTCCATTCAGATCCATCTTTAATTATTTAATGCTACATGAGTTCAGGATGTACTTTCTCCTGGCTGTGCTCAAGGGACCCATATGGGATGGTCCTGATAGAACTTGAGTACGCTGCAGGCAAGGCAAGACCCTAAAGCTGTGCTATGGCTCGGCCCCTAAAATAGTTATTTTTAATTTAAATTAAATAAATTATAATAGAGTGAATAAATAATGTGTTTGATATATAATAAGTGTGTGCCTAAGTAATAATAATAAAATTTTTAATTTTTAATTATAATTAAGAAATTTGTTTAATTTTTTAAAATTAATGGGCCCTGGAGATCCACTCGCCTTCCCTCAGGGATCCAAGAGCACTGTGACCTTTCGTTTGGGTGAACTTGGTGATTCCGGGAGGCTCTGCCACCCTGATAATCAGCAGCCTGCCCGACTCACTTGGTCTTTGGGGATACTGTGTTTGGAGAGCTCCAGGAACAGGTCATAATCCGAGGGTAGCACGTTGCAGGGGTCCTTGTCCAGAACCACGCTGAAAAGCTTCCCAGATGGCCGTGCAGTTCTTGTTCCTGTGCAGTTAGTTACAAGTTAGGGAGAACCGAGATTGGGGGGGACCGTTTGCATTTCTGCCAGCTCTGTCGCTGTCTCAGCTCTGGGACTGATAGAATAAATAGCAAGAGTGCATTTCCTGGTTCACATCTCAGCTCAGGAGAGGGGGGAAGTGCAGGTAATAAGGACTCAGCACTCAGCTGAGGGACACTGATTGGGTCTGGCAGCCCTCAGAAAAAATTAATGGCCACACTTCAAGGTTCCTGAAACCTACAGAACTGTGGGCTGTGGGTTCCTCTGGGGCGGGCGGGCCAGGGGAGGTCCTGGGCAGCAGGGAGTCCCAGGCTGGGCCAGTGCTGATAAATCCTGCTGAGGCTCCCAGTGCCCAGCCTTGGTCTAATAGCCCTGCCCAGCTCTCCCTATCTATCCCCCATGTTGGTTGATGGAAAATGTGGGTGCCATGACAATATTCCCCACTCTTGTTTTCTTGCCAAATCTCTGTCTCTGTCTTACTCTCTGTCTGTGTCTGTCTTTTCTGTGTGTCTCGGTTCTGTATCTGTCTGTCTCTCTGTCTGTCTCTCTCTCATCTTTCTCTGTCTCTCTCTCTCTTCCTTCCTTCCTTCCTTCTTCCTTCCTTCCTTCCTTCCTTCCTTCCCTTTCCTTCCTTCCTTCCTTCCTTCCTTCCTTCCTTCCTTCCTTCCTTCCTTCTTCTTTCTCTCTCTCTCTCTCTCTACTCTCTCTCTCTCTCACACACACACACACACACACACACACACACGAAAAGAACACTATGTAAGTTAAAGAGAAAGAAAATTTAGGATGGAGCTAAAAGGTGAATTTCACAGTCAGCACAGCGTTAGGGTTTGCCTTGCACATGACTAACACATGTCAGACCTGGTTCGATCCCCAGCATCCCATATAGTCCCCCTGAGCCTGCCCATGGGTGATTTCTGAGTTAAGAGCCAGGAGTAACCCTGAGTGGTCCCAGGTGTGGGTCAAAAATCGAAAGGAAAAAAAGAAGAAGAAATCCACCTTTTAGCTGAATTCCTTCTCTAGGATGGAGAAGACATTGGCTGCATGCACCTCACCCCAAGGTCCAGACAACCCTCATTTCTGACAACACAGACACCCCTCACGCTTCCTCAGACACCCCTCCCCCTCTGCCTCCAAGGCTGGTCATTTCTTTTATTCACGGCAGAACAAAGGTTCTAAGCAGCACAGCTTCTATCTCACACACCCCTCAAAACAACCTCCGACCTCTCCACGCCCAACCCGCACATCCACCCTTCCCCCCCATTCTGTTTTCATCTGGGGCACCCCTGATCTTTGGGATCCAGCTCCCAACTTTCTTTGGGGGGATCCCTTTCCTCTTCCCACACCCCCTCTGTGGAGTCTGGAGCCCACCCCACTCTGGGTTGGATCCAGGATCGACCCACAGACTGTCCCAAACCGACCAAGTGGAACTCCCCCAAGTCACCAGTGTCAGCCAGACCACCTCCCTCCCCAGTTCCCCCTGGACTCACCGCTGCTCCGGACTGAACTGCTGGAGATACTCGGTGGCAGCGGCCAAGAAAGATGCTCTGCAGGTGGGGGCTGGTCCCCTTCGCCTCTCCAGCGCGCAGAGCCAGCTGCCAGCAGTGTCCAGAGCAGCAGAAGCTGCAGAAGTTGCACCGAGGATAAACCTCCCCATCGTGAGCATCCAGGGACTTTAGTTCTGCTTGTTCTTCTTGTTGTTGTTTCCCCTTACTAGGGCGGCTCCTGGAGCTCCCGATTTGCCGGACACCCGCTAGCTAGCCACAGCCTGGTTCTCACTTAGTTCCTCTCCAGAAGTGAGTGGCCTGTAGTGAGGGCTGGGTGCATTACTCAGGTCCCAAACCAGAGGGCAGGCCCCCCGGTGGGGTCCCCAGGGGCTCCTAAAAAAGCATCAAGGAGGAGGAGCCCGCTGACACTTTGGGGTTGTCTTCCAAATCCCTACACTTACCTCTGATAGATGCACCAGGCTTTTAAAATTTCCCTTTGCCTGTCTCTGATTGGTGGCCAAGCTTTATGCCACTCCACTCAAGTCCTGACGCAGCAAGTTGGTGTCCGGGTGAGTCATTCCACCATATAATTCATCTATCTTCTGCAGCTCAAGCCACACAGGTCTGATTCCAAACCAGCTCTTGCCAGCCCTCTTTCAGCGGCCAGTCTGAGCTATTATTGGTGCCTCTAAGGCTGGAGGTTTTTTTTTTTTTTTTTCGGTTTCGTTTCTGGTTTGGGGGCTACACCCCACTGGTGCTCAGAGATTACTCCTGACTGAGCTCAGAAATCGCTCCTGGCAGATTCAGGGGGACATATGGGATGCCGGGGATTGAACCCGGTTTTGGCGGCATGCAGGGCAAATGTTCTCCCCGGCTGTGCTCTCATTCTGGCACGATTTTTCTTAGAGCTGGATTGGAGCACTGGTTCACAATGGGTCCATACTATGTGCCCAAACCCTCTGCAAGCATAAGTTTACTATTTACAAACGTCATTGGAGGGGGGCCAGAGTGATAGGTAGTATAAAACAGAGGGTAGGGAATTTGTCTTGCATGCAGTCAATCTGGGTTTGAGTTCCAGCATCTTATTTGGTCCCCAGAGCCTGCCAGGAGTCACTTCTGAGTGCAGAGCTAGGCAGGAATAACTCCTGAGTGCCACCGGGTGTGGCCCCAAAACAAAACAAACAAACTTCATCTGAGCTAGGGTCTTCATCCTAACTTCACACATGAGGAAACTCAGGGGCACTCCTCCATCTCCCATTCTGGCAGGACCAGAAAAGTGTCGCCCAGAAAAGCATAGAGGCCAACATTAAAGAATGACTTTGATTTGCAAAACCAGGCACAGGAACTCAACCGGAATTTGTTCCCACTGGTGTTTGGTTTAAGGGGGGGTGGGACGGGTTAAAGAAAAAAGACAGAGGGGGAGATGAACAAAAGAGTCCCACAGCTAGGGATGGTCCAAGATGATATTTCTTAGAGTTACTGACTTTGGTCGCGCTGCCCTGGCTGATGATGGAGAGAGGAGGGGGAAAAAAGAAAACCACATTAATCTTTGCCTAGTCTGGGAAAAGGATTTATCTCGATGAAAATTGGTTCTTGCTCAACAGTGAATGAGCAATCTGCATCTCTGTAAACAAATGCCACCTTCCTCCCCCACCCACACCCCCTGAGCTGCAGCCCAAATTCCTTAGGACAAAGCTTGATCTTGGTCTGGGGAAGGGGGGAAAACGAGGGCGCCAGTGCAGTTAGGAAGGACTTTCCTTTTTGTTTTTGTTTGGGGGGTCACACTTGGTGATGCTCAAAAGGTTACTCCTGGCTCTGCACACAGGAATCTGCTCAGAAACGGAGGGGCTCAGGGAACCATAGGAGATGCCTGGGTTGCCCTTTCTTCTCTGACCAGCCCCGACTTCCACTTTCATCTTACCCAGAGACTGTTACTCTGGTTCTTGCTTTTTGGGATTTTCTGCATCAAAAGACTGGTATTATATTATTATTCATTATAATTTTTATGCTGTCTCTGCATCTATTGATATGATCATGTGATTTTTATTTTCTTGTTGTTGATTTTGTATATTATGTTTATCATTCATTATATATTCATGAAAGTATATTGTATTTATTATATGCCACATGTATATAATTTGTTCTTTTATTTAAAAGTATTTGAAACATGGTAGGTTCTCAGGGCAACAGTGGGTCTGTGTATGTGTGTGTGAGTGAATATGTGTGATTTTCACCTTTGTCCCTTCTTACTATCATAGTTTGAATCATCTGACTGTCTTTACCCATCCAGCATAAAATCATTAAAAATATACATTATGCTAAAGATGATATATTCTTGGTGTGATTTGTATTCTTATTCATATTAAATATTTTTCTTTCTAATTTTATTACATTGAAACCATCGCGATTACAAAGTTCTTCATAGTTGGGTTTCAGACATACAATGCATCAGGGCCAATCTCATCACCGGTATCCACTTCCCTTCACCAATGTTCCCCATACTACCACCACCCCCAGTCCTCGACTATAACAGGCTCATTTTAATTCCAGAATGGTAAAATTTGAGTCTCGTGATACCATTTTGTTGCCTTTGACTCAAATATTTAGTTCTGTCTCTTTTTTTTTTTTAACACTACCAATGCACCTGAGACCACTTGGCCCCTGGCCATTCTTTCATGTTTGTGTTTCTCCTCTTCCACTCCGTTTCTTTTCTTCTCCTTGGAATACTCTAGGGCCAAGGGTCAGAGGATTATCTTCAGCTTACAAGCCTCTCTCTCTTCCCCACCTGTCAGGTCAGCTTTGATCAACCAAGTCCTAATCTACCACCATTTTCCTTTCCACTGTCCCAAATTCTGTGGCTGACCTCTCACCTTCTGTTGTTCTGGGGTGGGCTGTTTTCTCTTTTCTTTTCTTTTCTTTTTTTTCTTTCTTTCTTTCTTTCTCTTTCTTTCTTTCTTTCTTTCTTTCTTTCTTTCTTTCTTTCTTTCTCTCTCTCTCTCTTTCTTTCTTTCCTTTTTTTCTTTTCTTTATTTCTTTTTTCTTTTTTTCTTTCCCTTCTCCCCTTCTTCCCTCCATTCTTTATCCCTCCTTCCTCCCTCCCTTCCTCCTTCTTTCTTTCTTTCTTCTCTTTCTTTCTTTCTTTCTTTCTTTCTTTCTTTCTTTCTTTCTTTCTTTCTTTCTTTCTTTCTTTCTTTCTTTCTTTCTTTCTTTCTTTCTTTCTTTCTTTCTTTCTTTCTTTCTTTCTTTCTTTCTTTCTTTCCTTCCATCCTTCCTTCCATCCTTCCCTCCATCCTGAGTTTTGTTCTTTGTTACTGTATTTGTTTCTTTAGTGCTTTAAAGCTATTGTAAAGAGCAAATACTTTGGGGCATGACAGCAGTGCTCAAGGGTTATTCAAGCAATGTTCAGTTGAAGAAAAATATTAAAAACAACCTTGATGCTCCCAAACACAGTTGCCATGTTCATATGTGGCCAGCTTCCTAGACTCTTTTTTCTCAAATGAGATGTAATCTGAGCCATGAAAGAATATGACTACACCAGCCCTCACAGCAGAAAGCTGTTCATCTTGAGAGGAGAGGGTGGGCCAAGCCCCCACCCTGCCAAAGCCAGGCTTGCTGCCTCCATCAACCAGAATCACTGTTTCCTGATGGCCCTGCCTCATCTGTGACACTCTACGATACCCTCCAGGAACATCGATCAGACCACACTTCAGGTATGCTGGTTTGCTATTATCAGTGTCTTTTGGAGCAAGTGCGGGCACGCTCTCCAATATTTTCCTTCTTCTAAGATGCCTGGCAGCTGAGTGTATTCTCCTAAAAGTCATAGTGTCAGGAATAGTGCTTTGAATTTCTAGACAACTTCATTTATTTGATGCTCTCACCCCTAAAGGAACATTCCAATTTAAAGAATGAACAGCTAACAAGAGCTTACTAAACCTTCTGCCATTGTATTAATGACATCATTGGAGATACAATAATTTTTACGAAATGTACTTGCTATTGTACTTTTTCTTCTTTCCTTTCTTTTTCTCTCTTCCATTTAATTTTTTTCTATTTATTTTCATTATTTTTGCTTTCACTTACCTAGAAACAAATGTATTATGATCAACTATGTCAACTTTGTGATGCATTTTCTTTAAATAAAGAAATAAATTTAATATGCAACAACAACAACAAGAACAAAGAACAGTCTTGATATCTGCCATTACTGGGTCAAAGATAGATGAGAACTCACTGGGAAATTCTTCTTACTCAGATATATTTGAAATTTTCTCCAATAGAAAGTTTTCTAAAAAAATTTTATATCCTTTCATCCAGTAGTTTTCTTGAAATATTTGAAAATATACATAAATATTAAGTGTGTAATTCAGTGAATTTTCACATCCTGAATCAGAATAACCTGCACTAATTCCAAGAAAGTGATCTAAGAAAAATGCTCAACATGTACACTCTAAACTGAAAATAACAGATAAGTCCTCCCCAAAATGATTTATTGATTTAGACATCTGGGAATCTAACCAGGGCCTCATATGCAATGTAAGAGCCCTGTCAGTGAGCAATAGTCCCTAGCTCTTGCCTAGAAAAAGATATAATCTAAATAGCTAGAGGAATCTCTCATTTTCATGGAGTGCAAAACTCAATCTTTTTTATTTATTTATTTATTTATTTTGCCATGATGATATGAGGGAAGGAAGGATTTTGCCTAGGACCACAGAGTGGGCAGATCATATCAAAAAGAGGGGTCAATCAGTCTTGCATTCTCTCTGATTCACAAAAATCTCAGCTAGCATTCTGTAAAAAAACAAAAATCATAGTATGGTAATAATATTCAGAGACAATAAACATGAGGGCCAGGAGGACCAGTTCATGGTAGGAAGCTTGCCACAAAGAGCCTAGGAATTCAGTTAAGACAGAGAAGTTACCGCTATGACAATGAAAGCTAGAAATGATCACTCTGGACAAGAACTGGATACTGAAAGGAAAGAGGGTTGGGGAATTGTCTCAGAGACTGACAGGGGTCAGGAGGGGGGCAGGAAGTCAATGGGAAACTGTGGACATTGGTGGCAGGAAATGTGCACTGGTGAAATCATACTGAAACTCAGTTAGAAAACAATTACAAAGCAGTTAACAAAGCCAAGTTTGTAACTGATTTGAAAAATAACTATTATTAACAACCATGGTGTTGAAATACCGAAGTAATTTTTAAAATTATTTTCCAAAGAGAGAAATTATGGATTCAGGACTCCAAAGAATCAACTCCCTGAATCAACTTTCTCAGTTTTTGTTTTTATTTTTTGAGGGGCCAGACCCGGTGGCACCAAGGGTTACTCCAGGTTTAGTGCTCAGAAAGCACTCCTGGCCGGCCATAGAGACCATAGTCGGCTGCAGGAAAGGCAAACACCCTACCCTACCTGCTGTGCTAATGCTCTGGCCACTATTTCCTCACATATGCATACACACATAACACTCACACACACATAAGCTTTTTAATGTGAAGAGGTCATAGGGCCAGAACAAGAGCACAACGAGTGGGGTGATTGCTTTGCATGTGGCCTACCTGGGTTCAATTCCCGGCATTCCATAAGGTCCCCTGAGCCCGCCAGGAGTGTTTTTTGAGTGCAGAGCCAGAAGTAATGCCTGAACGTTGATGGGTGTGGCTCCAAACCCTAAATAAATAAATAAATAAATAAATAAATAAATAAATAAATAAATAAATAAATAAATACATGTGTACTGGTGACAACTTGTTTGTGCTGGAGAGTGGACAATGCACTGCCAAGAATCAAATCCAAGATCTCAAATATGTGAGGTGTGTGCTCTCCCACTTCTGCAACATCCATCTTAACTTTTGGGAGTTAAGGGTAAATATCTTACCCTGGCACTCATTGGGCTAAGGGCACACCCAGCAATGTCTGGGGGCTGTTCCTGGCTCCGTGCTCAGGATTAACTCCTGACAGTACTCAGACCACATGTGGAACCTGAGATTGAACCAGGGTTGCAAGCAAGGCGAGTGTCAGACCTCCTGTAGCATCTCTCCAGTCCTCCTCTTTGTTTTGAAATGTAACAAGTCATCAACTAATGCTTGGCTTGCACAGGCCAGAGCACCCCCCCACCCCAAGCATGCAGAGGTCTGTGAAAGTGTCCCATTGGTCTCTCCGCTTTCACAGAATCTAAAAAACACATTCAGGTTAGATCTGCAGCTTCTTCGGAGGGAGGAAGCCTACAGCCATGGAGATTTTGTGCTATGCCAAGTGCAGACAGGGCGGGACACTGAGAATAATATAGTTGGACTCTCCAAACAGACTGATGATTTATGGGCTGTTCATGAAAAAGAACTCGGGGTGAAGCCTTTAGTGCAGAGGGCAGAAACAGAAGGTACAAAACTGGTTCCAGACTTGAACTTGAAGCCAACACTTTCACTTTGCCTTGGTGGAGTTTGACTGTGGCTTTTTTTTTTTTTTTTTTTTTTGACTGTGGCCTTTTTTGAATGGCTTTTACCTTATGCCTGTCTTACTGGGTTTTTTTGTTTGTTTGTTTTTTGTAATAGCCCCTGCTTTTAGTTTTACAGGCACATACAATTTTTTGTTGCAAGGTTGCTTATACTCAAACCATACTCATTCTTAATTGGGAGCAGGGAAGACAAAGTGTTACGTCACACCCATGAGTGCTCAAGGCTTATTCCTGAGTTTAAGGGTCACTCCTGTCAGTGTTTGAGGAACATACACGTGGTACCAGGGATGCAACCAGGGTCAGCTGCATCCAAGGCAAGTGCCTTAACCCCTGTCCTATACCTTTCTAAGATTTAAGACTTTTTAGTTCTTAAATGATGAGTTTCTATAATTGCGTGGTTATTGTCATGAGTTGTGGCTTCAGGGGATCTTGAAATAGAAGAGTATATATTTCTCATAAAAGATGTACAGCATTGCAGATAAGGTAGAGCTAGGTTCAAAGAGTGGTGGGTAGACCCCCTCCTCAGAATGTCCATGCGCTAATCTCTGAAACCTGTGAATCTATAACCTTACATGGTAGAAGAGCAGAAAGGACATAAACTGACAGAAAGACATAAGACCATAGGCTAAGAGACTATTATTACTCAAAAAGGGAAAAGCATGTCAGCACTATGCAAGTCCCCCAATTCCAATTTCCCTGACATGGCAGAATAAGGGTCAGGCCTCACCTCTCTACAGTGGACTGTGCGCCAGATTTTTTAGCTTGAGAATGAGGGGACCAATTGCTCACCCTCTCTCCAGGCTCTCTGCATCTCCAGTTTAAACCAAGGACAGAAAATAAAGACTATGGGGCTTGGAATGATAGCACAGTGGGCAGGGTGTTTGCCTTGCACACGGCCAACCCAGGTTCAACCCCCGACATCCCCATAAGATCCCCCCACACCTGCCAGGAAAGAATAGATGGACTATTCAGCTAGGCCTTCTGTGGGTGCTCTGTACTGAGGAGGGACAAAATAAGGGGCAGAGGGCATTATTCCCTATCTGGCCTACTACAAAGAATTACACAGCATTTACTAGATGTTGTACATTGCATGATTGAAACCCAATCATGGACAACTATGTAAGTATGGGGGAAAAAGACCAACTGTATTATAATCAACCCTTGTAGCCATACTGTTAGATGGCTGCTTTTTACTTTCTCCTTTTTTTAGTTTTTGGGTCACTCCCAGCAGCGCTCAGGGGTTACTCTTGGCTCTACACTCAGAAATTCCTCCCTGGCAGACTTGGGGGACCATATAGGATGCCGGTATTCAAACCACCCGTCCTTCTGCATGTAAGGCAAATGCCTTGCCTCCATGTGATCTCTCCGGTCCCATCCATACTGTTTAAGTAAAATGATTTTTTAAAAAAAGGCAAAAAATATTGCCACATTTTTAATATTATTCTTGGGAACAACTACCTATGCACAGATGTGAAATGTTGACTCACTTTCTCTTCTCTTGACTAAATATCCACTTACTATATATCAAGAGGAATATGGTTCCTGCTTCTAGGGTGCATTCATTCCAGGGGGCCACGTGGACAGAACTGATGGTCAAATACAATCATTACAAATTACATGCAAGTATTAAAGGGAGAGTGGTGGGTGCATACTAAGCTAGTGAAAGAAGATTTCTTCAGGGAAGTAACATTTCACTTCACTCCCATCATTTTCAATGCAGCAAAAATTAACCTTTCGTTTGTCTGGTTACACTTGCCTGGTTACAGACAGTGCTCAGAGCTGGTTCTACACTCAGAATCATTCCTGACAGGGCTCAGTGATAGAGTGCTGATCACCCAGTAATGAGTTGCTGATAGAACCTAGCTCAGCTGAGTGCTAAATAAGTACTCTACCCCACTGCACTATCTCTCCAGACCCTAGAAGACCTTATTTTGGGGGACCAAACCCAGTAGCACTTGATGGTTAATCCTGGCTCTGTGCTCAGAAGTTGCTCCTGGTAGGCTCAGGGGACCATAGGAGATGCTTGAGGATCAAACCTGAACCTGTCCTGGGTCAGCTGCATACAAGGCAAATGCCCTACCGCTGTGCTACCACCCTAGAAGAACTTATTTAGATAAGGAGTCTCCTCTGAATCTCTGCGATTGCTGTTCCATTTCCCCGACAAAAAGCCAGACACACTAGAATGGTCTACACAGACCTTCACAAATTATATGGTTCCCAAAATACTTCCCTGAGCTCTTAGAACTCTTTCAAAAGCATTTAGTATGTCCCAAATATCACACTGCTTACTCAATATGTTTTATGGTCATTCTCCCTGTCCAGACCATAAGATTTACTAGAGAATGACTTTTCAGCATCCCCAACATCCTCTAATACAAGTTTGTTAGATTGTTTTTTGACGTTGTAGGGTACTTCTTCATTGGAAGTGGCAAATTTTGTGCCCCTTATCAATGAACCCAGGTTTCTGTTAGGTATGGTGTAAACAGAGGAGCCATTTCTTAGGCACTCTGCTCTGAGCAAACCCCAAGTTTGTTGAAGTTTTAATCAAGAAACATAAAATACATTTTTTGTATTTAAATAGAACACAAAACATTCACACAGAATGTGATACTGACACTTAAACACAACAGAAATAACATCACAAAGTAAATTAGACGAAGTCAGACTGATTTAAACAGGACAGTGCTCTTCTCTTGTCTGGTCACAAGTTCATTCCAGTCAGGGACACGGGAAGGTAATGCGACCGGCATATCTGCTGCACCATTCAATCCATTTCTTTCCTTTTTTAACTGGGTTAATATTGAAAACCCTTGCTCACACAAACTAGTAGTTGTGAATGATAATAGTAACAGGATGCTTTTTTTTTTTTTACTAAGCAAAGGAAAATCTTCCTTATCTTAATCCAAAATGCAGATAAGCTTAATGTCTCATAATCAATCTTCAATGCATATGAAGAACCTAAGCTGCAACAATTCATTCTCTTCTCCAGGCACCAAGTTTAATTCAATTATGGATTCTGGGTTTCAAAAAGTAAGTGGATCTTTTACCCAACAGTTTTCCCTTAATGTTTCAATTCTCTCCTCTGGGAAGAAATGATTAAAAGTTTGGAACAGAGAAGTGAAATGTACCAGTATCTCTAATTTTACCTCATTCAAAATATTCTCATTGATAATATTCTCTTTGACGAGTTGCAAAAACCTTGGAAATATATAGTAGCTAGGCTGGCTGCTTTTCGGTCTTGCCTGCCATAGCAACAGTGTCTTTGGGAATGCCTTCAGTGTGTTGAAAAAATATCACCATTTTTCCCCCTGTACTTTTAAACCCATTTCGTTAAGAATAGCAAAAATATCAGTTAGGTATGCCAATTTCGTGACACAAATATCATCTTCAAAAATGCTTGTCAAATGAGATTTTTTTTCACTGAGAAAAATGTGAATCTCTGTTGCAAGTGAGCCCCTGAAGAGGTTGACTGATGGAGGGATGGAGGATGAGGTCTTTCTCCTTCAGCTCGGAGCATGCGTCTGCCACCCCTGTCCTAGCCAAACGGTTGTGAGGTGAAATGGTGGGTAAACAGCTCGCAGACAGTCAGGCTTGTGGAAATATTAGCTTTATTCGGTGGACAAGACTGAAGTCCAAAGTCTCAGCCTTAGTTCCAGCAAAAAGCCCCCCGCCTTCCACAGACCCCTTGGTTTTTATCCCCCAAAATCAGGTACCACCCAATGGTGGGAGCAGAATCAGGGTACCATCCTAGGGTGGGGGCAGAATGCCAGGTCACACCCTAGGGCACAATCACCAATCAGGTTAGGGTCAGTAACATAATAATCCCCTAAAATATTTATATACACAACAAATCTCCTTCCTGAGTTCGTAAACCTTGCTGAGTATTTTCCCTTGAGATAACCACTGAACTTTGGTATGATACAGGAAGTGGGTATGATTTCTGAACAAAATGTTTCAAGTAGTTGGCTACTCAGCGAGCGTCCTTTAATGAAGTTAACAACTTTTCACTGCCTTTTTCAATACTTCTATGAGCTTCGGTGGGATTTCTCTGGAGGCTAAAGTTTTCTGGTGGATAATGCAGCGATTCCACAGAGCACCATTATTGGTAACTTCCAGCATTTTTTTTTTTAACGACTCTGCTGTGTTTTCCCAGTCAAGCTCGCTGTTCCATCACTTGTGATGCCTCTGCAGTTTTTCCAGTTCAGCTTATACTGGCCCACGATGCATTTTTCTAATTTCATAAAGACCATCGAATCCACTTAAATGGGAGGTCAAATTTAAAGAGCACAAAAATAAAATCCTGCATAAAATCATCCTGCCATGCATATTGGTCATAAACTAGAAGGGTGATGCAACTGCCAATATCTATGCTTTCAGCAAGCTGGATGGCAAAATCTAAGCCAGACTGCAGCTGCGTAAGAAGAATCCCTTCCAGGTGGTTAGCAATAGTACAAATTCGGAGATTTTGTGTTCTCGCTGGGTATGATTTTTAACTTATCCACCAACTTCTCATCAAATATTGTGCCTACCATATCCCAACTATGCTGGAAGAATGACCTGATCATTTTCTCTTTTGCCACCCAGTACGCCACTAAGTATGAGGGTAACAAGGCATTCTCACTAACAACAGGAGAATAACTCGCAATCTCTGTGGCTAACTTGATGTCTTTCTTCTTTCTTTAAAAATATTCAAGAGGCTTATCAGTAAGTTCTGGCATGCTGGGTTTCTAAATGTCTTTTCAACTTGGAAGGTTTTAAGCTCTCATTTGCGAGAATGTTATTACAAATGATACACGGAGGTCTGTCGTTTTCGAAGGGTTTTTCACATTTGATAAAACCATATTTTAGATACTCTTTATTGTATCGCCGTATGTTTGCCTTTTTCTTCTTGAAATGTCACTCAAATGAAGTTGATATTGGCAGTGTAAAACCCCAAAAATTTCTCACCATTTTCCTCAGGCACACTTTCAGATTTAATGGTTGAACTGGCACATATTTCTACATATTTCACTTCATTCTTCTTCTTCTTTTTTTTTTTTTTTTAAATTAAAGAAAGGATCCATGTTAAAGGCAATCTATACCAGTTGGTTAAAATGTTATGAAATAAAATTTCATGACTGTCTTTGGCTCAAAATAAGTACATAGACTAAATGAATCTTTTATTTTTAAAAATGCAATGTGTAACTAAATTTCAGCTGAGTACCTCAGACTTTACTTTTAGTTGCAAATGTAAAATAAAACCAAATTGCACATCATCCTTGTTATGATGGAAATTAAACAAGCCACCAGTGATCACATCACTGAAAAAGGTTTGTTTGTTCAATACAAATTCTATTCAAATTCCCTTCAATTATCTTTTTCTTGCATAATAAAAACTGAGCTAGCATATCTTGCATATGCACAATTCTGGCAAAAGATGAATGCAAAGTATTCTGCTATAAACATTTTACTAGTTTAAAAGAATTATTGATCATGACTCACAAATTTGATTTTGTGTCTCTTTAATGGGTGAGACACATGTAAATAAACAAACACTGAGCTGGAGTATTTTCCTTTGTGGAGTTAGCACTTTAATCAGAGGAAGAAGCTGAGCTGCTGGGTCGTTTTGCTCACACCAGAAGATACTTCAAATGGTAGGTTTGATTTTTATTTCTAACACTTTTTAATGATTTCTGGTGTTAAAAGCATCAGTTTATAGTCTCATCTAGTGAGGTTCCAATGAGATATTCAGAGGCTAGGTCAACTAAAGATTTAAAAGTTGATGAAACGTTTTTCAAAATTTCTTGGAATGCATCCTTGACCTGGGAATAAGACCAGAGACAATGATGTTAAGGCTTAACAAGACAAAGCAATATCACTGCAAGTAATGGGGATCTTTTGGATACCCAAGATCATGGGTACAAAAGACTAGAGCTCTTCTTGTCAATATGTTACATGGAACTAGGCTTTCTCTTTACCAAAATCAGGAAGTTGCAATACCCAAAAATTATTGCAGAAGAGTAACAAAGCTCAGTACAGCAAGTCAAGAAAGAGCATCATTTATTCTTCATATATACTGTATTTTTTGCTCTATAAGACACACCTGACCATAAGATGCACATAGTTTTTAGATCTCTCCTCCCCTGCACTCAGGCTTCAGCTCCCTGGCAGCATTCATTCCACAAGACACACTTTTGGTGGGGAGAAAGTTTGTCTTATGGTATGAAAAATAATGTACATCCCGTAAGCTCACTTTGGGCCTTGCCCATCTTGGACTTCATTACTGAACTACTCCTTGATGTTAGCTTGAACTAATTACTCTAACAGGATATATAAGTTTTACATAGAGTCCTATCAAATTATTTCACTTTTCAAGAAAGGGCAAAGGTTTTTACTGTAAAGTTAGAAATCCAACACATCTCACTGTTACGATTGTTTATATGAACAGTATTTTCTAGCAGCTGGTGCATCTATTGACAAGGGGAAAAACTGTCCCTCCCAAGGTTAGCTAATTTATAGGAAGTACAGAGAATGACACAGCACAACTTTTAGAAGCAAAACCACCACCTCGGAGTCATTCTAATCCATTGCTATACCTGCTCATTCTGACTCCTTATTCTAACACTATTCTCCTGCCTTAGTCACCCCCAGGGTGTACCAGGAAACTGAGGACAGTCAATCCCTCTGCCTTGGAGTTGGTCAAGTTATTCACACAAGCCACTCTTAACTGTGCTTAGCTACATACCCTGGCTCACAATTTCCTCCCCTGGAAAACCACTGTTCTCATTCTACTCCTACTACTCAAAAATAAATTAATACACATACACACAACCCTATGTTTTGTTTGTTGTTAGAAACATACCTGGCAGTACTCTAGAGGTGACTCCATTGTGTAAGGTGATAATTCAATGCCTGGGATCAAATCTAGGCCTCCTGTATATAAAGTTATATACTCAGTCCACTGAACTTTCCACCTGGCTCACTTCAACTTCTCACGGCTGGGAACCTACATGGCAGGGGAATGTTTTACCTTTATTTCTCAGGACCTGTATCTGAATTTAAAAAGCTTTTTTCATTTTTTTTTTTTACTTCTGAGGTGAACTCAAAGTAACATCAGATATGGGAGAGGGATCTTGGACATTTTGGTCTTGCGAGGTGAGATCATTTTGTGAAAGTCAAATTACAAATGTTAACATTATTGTAAGCATGTGACCTAGATAATAAATTTAAAATAAATTTAAAAACCTATCTTCTTCATGTTAGTCATTTTTTTTTGGGGGGTCACACCCGGCAGTGCTCAGGGGTTATTCCTGGCTCCAGGCTCAGAAATTGCTCCTGGCAGGCACGGGGGACCATATGGGGCGCCGGGATTTGAACCGATGACCTCTTGCCATGAAAGGCAACGCCTTACCTTCATGCTATCTCTCCGGTCCCCCATGTTAGTCATTTTTGAAGCTTTGAACATGTCTATTCCTGATATATTTTTGGTTACTAATCTGATTGGTTACCAGTCATGGAGTATGACCCTAATCTTATTTTCTCTGTGAGTTCTATTATGTTTTTGTACAAATTTTGCATAGAGAATAATAATGTTAAAGATGAAACATCAATTTGCTAATATTATTTTTGTTTCTTGTGCTTTTGGGGGGAGTTTTGGGCCATGCCCAGTGGTGTTCAGGGATTACTCCTGGCTCTGCATTTAGAAGTCGCTCCTAGCAGGTTCAGGAGACCATATGAGATGTTGGGGGTCAAACCTGGTCCTTCCCAGGTCGGCCATGTGCAAGCCAAACACCCTACAACTGTGCTATCACTATGGCCCCTAATATTATTTTTATTATTTACCTAATGCAGAGATCCCACCATTCTACATAAAGGACTGGAATTCCCTATTTTGTAATCTATGCTAAATATTTTTCAGGCTAGGAATCACTCACCTGGTCTTCATTCGTAAAATATAAATGCAGGCCACAAGGAAAGTATAGGTATTCAGACCACCACACAACTCTCAAAATTAAACTACAAGTGATCTGAATACATCCATGCTCATTAGCCTATCATCATTGCATTTGCTTTTTGATTTTCAGACCACACTCCGTAGCGCTCAGGGCTTACTCCTGGCTCAGTGCTTAGGGATTAGTTCTAGTAATGCTCATATGGGATGCTGAGGATAGAATCAGAGTTGGCTTTGTGTAAGACAAGTGCCCTATCACCTGCACTATTTTGCTGGCCCACTCATCACTGTATTCAAACGGCTCTAATCTTTTCATAAAGGCAGTGTTCAAAGGGTCACAATAGGGAATGGTGACATAAAAACCAGAAAGATGTTACCAGAAGAGAGATACCCGTAACCTTGGTGATAGTCTTCCAAGAAATACCATTAATATCCACATGGGTTTTAAGTGGAACATTAAGTTGTGTGTTACACAGTTTTAGTGTCAAAGAAAACTTGAGCAAATATTAAGCATGCCCCCATTTCCTTTCGCCAACAGAGGTACACACTTAGGCTCCTAGGCATCTAAGTTTACAACAGAGTTCACTTTACATGTTGTAAAAATCTTAACAAAACGATGATGTGGGGCAGGAGCGATAATCTTGCATACAACTAACCCAGCTTCGATCCCTGGCAGCCCATATGGTCCCCCGAGCCTGCCAGGAGCAATGAGTGCAGAGCCAGGAAATAACCTCTGAGCACCACAGAGTGTAGCCCCAAATCAGAATAAAATAAACAATATACTGCAACCACATCCATCATGAATGTGCCTGGAGACTATTTTTTTTTGCCCCCAAACTTCTTGGGGCTACCATATCACTGTTCACTCCCCCTTCCAACCTTTGTCAACTAGTCGATATTTTACCTCTCTATAATTCTGACATCCCTATCATGTGATACCACTGAAATTGTACAGGGCAAGATTACTCAGATTGCCTTCACATAATAATAATATATTTAAGTTCCCTTTGTATCTCTTTGAAACTTAATTCATTTCCTCTGAGTGCAGAACAATGTCACATTGTCTGCATCTCTAGTTTTAATTTATTCGTTCACTTACTGAAAGATATCTTGGTAGTTTCTAAGTTTTGTAACCCCTAATGAAATGCTATTACATCAGGGTATAGGCCTTTGTGCAAGCATCAGTTTTCATAAACTCTGGATAAATACTAAGAACAAGATTGATGAATACTTTCTACACACAATGCTTTTTTTTTGGGGGGGGTTAGGGAGAAAGAACTGTAGTTTGGGTCACATCTGATGATGCTTGGGCTTAATCATGGTTCTGCAACTAGAATTACTCTTTGGGGTGCTTTGGAAACCACCTGAGATGCCAGAGATTAAACCTGGATCAGCTCCATGCAAGGCAAGTGTCCTTCGTACTATTTCACTAGTCCTACAAAGTGTATTTGGAGTGGGGTGGTTGGGTCACACCTGGCAGTGCTCAGGGGTTACACCTGGCTATACACTCAGAAATCGCTCCTGGCAGGCTGGGGGAACCATATGGGATACCAGGATTTGAACCACCATCCTTTTGCATGCAAAGCAAAATACCCTACCTCCCATGCTATCTTTCTGGCCCCCAAAGTGTATTTTTTTTTTACTTTTACATCTGATTTATTTGAAAGGTATCAGGTATGGTTACGTTAATACTAGGAGTATCAAATTTTTTTTGTATTTTATTTTCTCAAAGTACATATTTTGCTCATCCAGACCTTACTTGGAGAACATTCATTCTTTCTCTCAATGCTTCACCCTTTTCCTACTTTCTTTTTTTTTTTTTTTTTTTGGTTTTTGGGCCACACCCGGTGACGCTCAGGGGTTACTCCTGGCTATGCGCTCAGAAGTCGCTCCTGGCTTGGGGGACCATATGGGATGCCGGGGGATCGAACCACGGTCCGTCCCTAGGCTAGCGCAGATAAGGCAGGCACCTTACTCCAGCGCCACTGTCCGGCCCCCCCTACTTTCTTTTTAATAAAGAAAATTAACTGGAAAAAAGAATCTCCTGGTAAATTTTGGATATCGCTTCAAATTATTTTCAGGTATGGCACACCATGATGCAGCAAAAAGAATTTCCAACATTTTCTGCATGAGATGAGCCACTGAGGGATTCACTCTGAAATGAAAAAGTGTATTTTTAATGAGATTCCAGGCAAGTCATGTATATGTTCACCACCGGAGCATGCTAAAATTGTTGACATAGATTATGCTTTACAGTGTAAAAATTATTTTAAGTTTTTGCAATTTTTGCAGGTTAACTTTGTCAAGATAGGTCACTTATATTGATAAACTTACGATAATGCCAAAGAAGCTACCCTTAGGTGCTCCTGAGTTGCAATGCCCTTACCTGCTATTAAATCAGCCTGTCTTGTCTTTGACATGACCTGGCAGGAAGCAGAAGCAAGACAGAACTGGGTAGGGCAGATATCTGAAGTTATAGCAGGGTTTTGTACTGTTGGCTGCAAGATGGGTCACGTGGTTTGATATCAAGAAAGAGCCATCTGGAATGCTCATCAGAAGACTCGCCTGTTTGAACAGTTCTTCATGAACAAACGTTGAATCTTGAACTTAGAAAGGGCAACAACTCTGCATGAAATAGAAAGCTCTAAAGAACATGCTATAGCCATGTCATTGAACTGCAGCTTCAGGGAGGCAAGAGGTGGGAGTCCAAGATAACAGCAGTTACTCTGGGTGCAGGATCAAGTTGCAGTATGCAATAGAACCAAAGCTAACACTCTCTTGGCACTGAATTCTGTTTACAATGGCCAGAAGCGGCTGATATCATCAAGATATTCTACAAAGAGAGGAGTTAGGACAATATTACAGCGGGGAGGGCACTGCCTTTAACATGGCTGTCCAGGCTCAATCCCTAACATCCCATCTGGTCACTAGAGCATGGCCAGGAGTAATTCGTGAGCATAGAGCCAGAAATAGCTCTGACCATCAACAGGTGAAGCCCCAAAACAAAAAAAAAAAGTTTAAAAAATATATAAAAAGGCCAGAATGATAGACACTGTGGATAGGGCAATTTTGTCTTTCATGTGGGCAACTCAGGACCAACCTGGGTTCAATCCGTAGCATCCCATATGGTCCCCCGAGCCTGCCAGGAGAGTGTTCTGAGTGCAGAGCCAAAAGTAACCCCTGAGCACCCCTGGGTGTGGCCCCAAACACCCCCCAAATGTAAAAAGAAGAAATTCTAGAGAAGGGCCAAGGACACCCTTTATTATTAGGGTTCTGGTAATTTTAAGTGTTGACCTGCAGGGGGAGTAAGGAGGGAAGGGATGCCTGTGGAGAGGACTGGGCAGCCCTGGGCATACCAGATGGGAGCTGCCTATCTGGACTGCCAGGCTTTCGTCCAGTGCTTGCTGCAGAGACAAGATGCGGTGGAAGGCCCTTCACTTTTCCTCTTAGCTGTGAGGTTGGCTTCATAAGCTTTCCTTACTCCCTTTTCCCTATGTATTTGAATGCCCAGCCACTGAGAGGTACCACCTCAGAAAGCTAGAAGCAGCTATCTCCTTAGAAATGAATCAGTACAAATGGTGACAGACCAACACAGCACTCCCACCTTTGAAGACCCAGCAAAGAACAATTGGAAACTCATGACCACTGTTGACTCAACACACAGAATCATAGACTGACTGTCTGGGCCACAGTTAGTTTCACTTGTAGAAAGAACCGAGGCGAGGGCTGACTTCCTATAGAGAAGATAAAAAACTGACTCCCTAGGGTCAGAGTGATAGCTCAGTGAACAAGGAGGGCATTTGCCTTACATGCGGCCACTGAGTTCGATCCCCAAGCATATATCAATATGCTGAGTCCTACCAGGTGGTGATTTCTGAGTGCAGTCAGGAGTAACCCTAAATATGCAGGTGTGGCCCAAAAACTGAAAAACAAATATACAAAAATGACCCAAAAAAAAAAAAAAAGCATCTCGGTCCATGCCAATCTCCATGTAACACACCACCCTGTTCAGAAACCCACTAGACACCACTAGCCATGGAGGATCTCTGTGAGGCTAATGGCCAAAGGATCCAAAGGTGGCCACTATTTCATTGCTCCTGACCTGACCAAGCCTTTAGACCAAGCCTTTATCTGCTACTTTCCTTTCACCCACACTCTCTGGCACTTGGCTTTTCAGTGAGAAAAGTCCATCTATTGATTGCTGGTCCAGGCTCTTAGCAACCTCAGATGATGAAGTTATAAAAGAGCAAGAGAGGGAAGAAGAAAAGCACTAGCTTTGCATAAGCTGAGCTAGATCCCCAGAGCATTTCCAGGGGTCACACTAGAAGAGAGCCAGGACTAAGTAAGCCCTGAGTACTGTCAGATATGAACTCCCAAACCCAAATAAATAAACTCCTTCCCAGCACTGCTAAGGGTAGCCTAATAACCTTTTGGCTATTAGATGGTCCAGGTGATCTCCTGAGCAATAACTTCTGATTGTGAACACTAGTTTGCCATGCAATTTTCTTCAACTTCCTGATGAATAGCGTGTCTCCTCCAGTGTCTTCTCCAGTTTTTTCACTAGCTGCCCAACATCATGGGCAAACTCTTCAAGCCTAAGGAGACTCCGCTCACCCCTTCACTAGAGCATCTCAGATGTCATCTACACCGCTGAGAGGGCGAATATACCTCTGTAAAGCTCAGCTCACCCCTCACATTTGCTTCTGATCTTTCTGGAGCTGATGAGGCCCTGCTGGAAATACATACTGTATATACTGTACTGGGGGATAATGTTGGAGATAAGAGGTGTCCTCAGATACCCTGCTACACCTACCATACACAGAGTGCCATCCTCTAAGAGGGCAATGGGAATAGTGCTGGTAGAATAGGACCCACACATGCCTAGACAGCTCCCTTATTTTCACCTTATACTGTCTTAAATCCAATAGTCCGGGATAGTCCTGGTCTCAACTCAATGAATTCCTGAGTTCTTTGCAAATATGGTCTCAGACAACAAAGAGCATCTGCGGACCCTCCTGGAGCTGTAGAATAAAACTCTGCAAGGTTACTAAAAATCTGGAGCAGCTGGGTAATACCACCAGCTAATTTAGTCAACAGCCCAGAAATAATTCTATAGGCAGTGGCTGGCTCTGTCACCCCCATCGTGAGAAAGAGAAGAAACACAGCCACCACCGAGAACCACCTTCCCCAGTATTCCCTAGTGCCCCCTACTGGGGCCCTACACTAAACTGACTGCGATTTATTTTTCAGTCATTTCTTTTTTTCTTTTTTTTTTTTTTTTTTTTTTTAGACTTAAATATCAGTGCCTTTTATTTCTTAAAATAATCATGTCAGGGCTGAGAACATGTTACATAGGTTATAAGAACTTGCCTTACATCTTTTTTTTTAATTTTTTCTTTATTTAAACACCTTGAATACATACATGATTGTGTTTGGGTTTCAGTCATAAAAGGAACGCCAACCATTCACCAGTGAAACATTCCCCATCACCCAAGTCCCAAATCTCCCTCCTCCCCACCCAACCCACGCCTGTACCCCTAAACAGGCTCTACATTTCCCTCATACATTCTCAATATTAGGACAGTTCAAAATGTAATTTATTTCCTCTAACTAAACTCATTCACTCTTTTGTGGTGAGCTTCCTGAGGTGAGCCTGGAACTTCCAGCTTTTTTCTCTGAAAAACTTAATATTACAAGGGTGTCTTTCATTTTTCTTAAAACCCATAGATGAGTGAGACCCATTCTGCGTTTTTCTCTCTCTCTCTGACTTATTTCACTCAGCATAATAGATTCCTCGTGTACATCCATGTTATAGGAAAATTTCATGACTTCATCTCTCCTGACAGCTGCATAATATTCCATTGTGTATATGTACCACAGTTTCTTTAGCATTCGTCTGTTGAAGGGCATCTCTTGGTTGTTTCCAGAGTCTTGCATGGTAAATAGAGCTGCAATGAATATAGGTGTAAGGAAGGGGTTTTTGTATTGTATTTTTGTGTTTCCTAGGGTATATTCCTAGGAGTGGTATAGCTGGACTCGTATGGGAGCTCGATCTTCCACGTTTCTTGGAGGAATCTCCATATCGCTTCTCCATAAAGGTTGAACTAGACGGCCATTCCCACCAGCAGTGGATAAGAGTTCCTTTCTCTCCACATCCCCCCCCCCCGCAACACTGTTTATTCTCATTCTTTGTGATGTGTGGCCATTCTCTGGGGTGTGAGGTGGTATCTAATCGTTGTTTTGATTTGCAATCTCCCTGATGATTAGTGATGTGGAACATCTTTTCATGTGTCTTTTGGCCATGCGTATTTCCTTCTTTGTCAAAGTGTCTCTTCATTTCTTCTCCCCCATTTTTGAATGGGGTCGATGTTTTTTTCTTGTAAAGTTCTGTCAGTGCCTTGTATATTTTGGAGATTAGCCCCTTATCTGATGGGTATTGGGTGAATAGTTTCTCCCACTCAGTGGGTGGCTCTTTGTATCCTGGGCACTATTTCCTTTGAGGTGCAGAAGCTTCTCAGCCTTAATATATTCCCATCTGTAATCTCTGCTTTCACTTGCTTGGAGAGTGCAGTTTCCCTCCTTGAAGATGCCTCGTAATGTCCTGGAGTGTTCTTGCCTATGTGCTGTTCTATATATCTTATGGTTTTAGGGGCTGATATCGAGGGTCTTTAATCCCATTTGGATTTTACCTTTGTACATGATGTTAAGCTGGGGTCTAAGTTTAATTTTTTGCAAGTGGCTATCCCAATTGTGCAACACCACTTGTTGAAGAGCTTTCCCTGCTCCATTTAGGATTTCCTGCTCCATTTATTCAAAATTAGACTGGTTGTATCTCTGGGAACATTTTCTGAGTATTCAAGCCTATTCCACTGATCTGAGGACCTATCCTTATTCCAATACCATGCTGTTTTGATAACTGTTGCTTTGTAGTACAGTTTAAGTTGGGGAAAGTAATTCCTCCCATATTCTTTTTCCCAATGATTGCTTTAGCTATTCGAGGGTGTTTATTGTTCCAAATGAATTTCAAAAGTGTCCTGATCCACTTCTTTGAAGAATGTCATGGGTATCTTTAGAGGGATGGCATTAAATCTGTATAATGCCTTGGGGAGTAGTATTGACATTTTGATGATGTTAATCCTGCCAATCCATGAGCAGGGTATGTGTTTCCATTTCCGTGTGTCCTCTCTTATTTCTTGGAGCAGAGTTTTATAGTTTTCTTTGTATAGGTCCTTCACATATTTAGTCAAGTTGATTCCAAGATACTTTGAGTTTGTGTGGTACTATTGTGAATGGGGTTGTTTTCTTAATGTCATTTCATCCTTATTACCTATAGGTATATAGAAAGGCCATTGATTTTTGTGTGTTAATTTTGTAGCCTGCCACCTGCTATATGAGTCTATTGTTTCTAGAAGCTTTTCTGATAGAGTCTTTAGGGTTTTCTATATGCTAGAGTATATGTCATCTGCAAACAGTGAGAGCTTGACTTCTCTCCTTTCCTATCTGGATTCCCTTGATATCCTTTTCTTGCCCTAAACGCTATAGCAAGTACTACAGTGCTATGTTGAATAGGAGTGGTGAGAGAGGACAGCCTTGTCTTTGTGCCAGAATTTAGAGGGAAGGCTTTCAGTTTTTCTCCATTGAGGATAATATTTGCCACTGGCTTGTGGTAGATGGGCCTTCACTATATTGAGAAGGTTCCCTCCATTCCCATCTTGCTGAGAGTTTTTGATCAAGAATGGGTGTTGGACCTTATCAAATGCTTTCTCTGCCATCTATTGATATGATCATGTGGTTTTTATTTTTCTTGTTATTGATGTTGTGTATTATGTTGATAGATTTACGGATGTTAACCAGCCTTGCATTCCTGGGATGAAACCTACTTGATCGTAGTGGATGATCTTCTTAACGAGGCATTGAATCCTATTTGCCAGGATTTTGTTGAGGATCTTTGCATCTGATTCATCAGTGATATTGGTCTCGTAATTTTCATTTTTTGGGTAGCGTCTCTGTCATGGTTTAGGTATCAAGGTGATGTTGGCTTCATAAAAGCTATTTTGGAAGTGTTTCTGTTTGTTCAATTTCATGAAAGAGTCTTGCCAAGATTGACAGTAGTTCCTCTTGGAAAGTTTGATTAGAATTCATTAGTGAATCATCTGGACCTGGGCTTTTGTTTTTCGGCAGACCTTTGATTACTGTTTTAATTTTCATCAATGGTGATGGGGGTGTTTAGATATGCTACACTCCTCTTCCTTCAACCGTGGAGATCTATAAGAGTCCAAGAATTTATCATTTCTTCCAGGTTCTCATTTTTAGTTGGCGTAGAGTTTTTCAAAGTAGTTTCTGATTACCCTTTGAATCTCTGTCATATCAGTAGTGATCTCTCCTTTTTCATTCCTGATACGAGTTATCAAGTTTCTCTCTCTCTTTCTTTGTTAGGTTTGCCAGTGGTCTATCAATCTTGTTTATTTTTTCAAAGAACCAACTTCTGCTTTCGTTGATCTTTCGGATTGTTTTTTGAGTTTCCACTTCGTTGATTTCTGCTCTCAGCTTTGTTATTTCCTTCTGTCTTCCTATTCTTGGGTCCTTTTGTTGAGCATTTTCTAGTTCTATTAGCTGTGTCATTAAGCTACTCAGGTAAGCTCCTTCTTCCTTCCTGATGTGTGCTTGCAAAGCTATAAATTTTCCTCTCAGTACTGCTTTTGCTGTGTCCCATAAGTTCTGAGAGTTTGTGTCTTTATTGTCATTTGTTTCCAGGAACCTTTTTATTTCCTCCTTGATTTCATCTCAGACCCACTGGTTATTGAGCATGAGGCTGTTTAACTTCCAGGTGTTAAAGTGTTTCTTCTGAGTCCCTTTGGAGTTCACAAATAATTTCAGAGCCTTGTGGTCAGCGAAGGTAGTCTGCAAAATTTCTATCCTCTTGATCTTATGGAGGTATGTTTTATGTGCCAGCATGTAGTCTATCCTGGAGAATGTCCCATGTACATTGGAGAAGAATGTGTATCCAGGTTTCTGGGGATGGAGTGTCCTATATATATCCACTAGGCCTCTTTCTTCCATTTCTCTCCTCAGGTCTAGTATATTCTTGTTGGGTTTCAGTCTGGTTGACCTGTCCAGTGTTGACAAAGCCGTGTTAAGGTCCCCCACAATTATTGTGTTGTTGTTGATATTATTTTTCAGATTTGTCAACAGTTGTATTAAATATTTTGCTGGCCCCTCATTCGGTGCATATATGTTTAGGAGAGTGAATTCTTCCTGCTCTACGTACCCCTTGATTAATATAAAATGTCCGTCTTTGTCCCTTACAACCTTCCTGAGTATAAAGTTTGCATTATCTGATATTAGTATGGCCACTCCAGCTTTTTTATGGGTGTTGTTTGCTTGGATAACTTTTCTCCAGCCTTTTATTTTGAGTCTATGTTTGTTCTGACTATTCAGGTGCGTTTCTTGTAGGCAGCAGAAGGTTGGATTGAGTTTTTTGATCCATTTAGCCACTCTGTGTCTCTTAACTGGTGCATTTAGTCCATTGACGTTGAGAGAAAGAATTGTCCTGGGATTTAACGCCATCTTTATTTCAAAATTTGGTGTGTCTTTTGGGTAGTCTTGTCTTAGATTAGGTCTTTCAGTTTTTCTCTTAAGACTGGTTTTGTGTCTGTGAAGTTTCTGAGCTGTTTTTTGTCTGTGAAACCATGTATTCTTCCATCAAACCGGAAAGTGAGTTTTGCTGGGTATAGTATTCTGGGTGAAGCATTCATTTCATTCAGTCTTGTCACAATATCCCACCACTGCTTTCTGGCATTGAGCGTTTCTGGTGACAGGTCTGCTGTAAATCTCAGGGAAGCTTGCTTGAACATGATTTCCCCTTTTGATCTTGCTGTTTTCAGAATTCTGTCTCTATCTGTGGGATTTGTCATTGTGACTAGGATGTGTCTTGGGGTGGTTTTTCTGGGGTCTCTTTTGATTGGTACTCTTCGGGCATGCAGGATTTGATCACATATATTCTTTAGCTCTGGAAGTTTCTCTTTAATGATGTTCTTGACCATTGATTCTTCCTGGAAATTTTCTTCCTGGGTCTCTGGGACTCCAATGATTCTTAAGTTGTTTCTGTTGATCTTATCATAGACTTCTATTTTCGTCTGTTCCCATTCTTTGACTAATTTTTCCATTGTCTGCTCATTTGCTTTAAGTTTTTTGTCCAATCTCTCCTGCTGTATGGAATTGTTATGTATCTCATCTTCCACAGCACCAAGTCTATTCTCAGCTTCTGATACCCTGTCCCAGAGCTTATCCATTTTGTCATTCACTTCGTTTACTGACTTTTTCAGTCCTGTTAGTTGACATGTTATTTCAGTTTGGAGTTTTGTCATTTCTGCCTTCATATTTTCTTGGTTCTTATTAGTGTTCTGTTCAACTCGATCCATGGTTTCTTGGAGTCTGTTGAGCACCTTCCATATTGCTAGTCTAAAGTCCTTATCTGAGAGGTTGATTAGTTGTTCAGTCATTATCTGGTCCTCAGAATTGTCATCTTCATTCTCTATGTCTGATGCTGGCCTGCGTTGTTTCCCCATTGTCACACTTGTATTGTGGGTTTTTCTACGTGTTGTAGTGGTATTCATTGTCTATATGATGTAGGCAGCACACTCCTCTGGCTCCTCCCTTTCTGGATGGGCTGACTTGCCTCTAAGGGAGGGGAGTCCTCCGTGGATGAAGCCTCACACTGGGTCAAATCTTAGGCCCGAGCATGCAACAGAGAAGACAGTCCAGAGAGAAATGTTTGCTTCTGTGATATAGTGCCGTTCTTAGTGTGATTTTTCCTTCTTGTTGCAATGGAGTTCTTTCCTTAGAAAGAGTGCACGGCCGCGTAGCGAGCGGAGCGGCCGTGCTCCTCTGAGCCTCTTTTTGCCCCACTCGCAAGAGTTTCACGCAAGAGGACAGTAGACAGACATAGACAGGTCACACTCACAGTCTTTCACAGCTGAGCCCCACTGGGCCGGTGTACTTTCGCGGATTTTCCCCGCCTGGTGTCACACACAGGGAGCCAGCTTTTGCAAAGGATAGCCGGCTTTTATGCTCTGAAGTCCCTCCCTGAAAATGTCGTCTGGGCAAGCGAGGTTTCTGGAGGCTCTTTTTGCCCCACTCGCAAGAGTTTCACGCAAGAGGACAGTAGACAGACATAGACAGGTCACACTCACAGTCTTTCACAGCTGAGCCCCACTGGGCCGGTGTACTTTCGCGGATTTTCCCCGCCTGGTGTCACACACAGGGAGCCAGCTTTTGCAAAGGTTAGCCGGTTTTTATCGCCTGAGAAATTTTGAATAATTCCATCCACTTCTCCATTTAGTTCTTCCAAGGAATAAGACGCTCAAAAGACGTCTGTGTATTTGGATGTCCGTAGGCCTGCATTAAGCCCGCGCTCGGCTCGGCCCCGCAGCCACCGCCACCGCCACCGCCACTGCCTCGCTCGGGGCCCGCAGCCGCCGCGTCCGCCCCGAGCCGCGCGCACGCCCGGCGCTTGGGCACATTCAAAGGAGCCGGGCGCGAGGGAGGGGAGCCGGGGCGCGGGCGCCGATGAACTTTCAGTCATTTCTTAAAGCTAGTGGTTTGGTTCATGTCTGCAGACTTGCCAGTTTTAAGTCAAATCCATGCTAATTCTAGCCCCAAAGTCCACACACCCCAGTATTCACCAACCATTAAATCAGGCTGAAAGAAGTTTCTAATCTCCTTCCACCATCAATTCCCAAACAACTTTTTGTTTGTTTGTTTGTTTGGGGGCCATATCCAGCGGTGCTCAGGGGTTACTTCTGGCTCTGTGCTCAGAAATTGCTCCTAGCAGGCTTGTGGGACCATATGGGATGCCAGAGACAGAACCTGTGTCTGTCCCAGGTCAATAGCTCAGTAGCATGCAAGACAAATGCCCTACCATTGTTCTATCACTTCAGCCCCCAAAACAAATTCCCCTATTACTGTTCTTATGCTACTTCTTTTTTTTTTTTTTTTTTTTTTTTGAGTGGGGAGGGTTGGGCCACACCTGGTGGTGCTCAGGGATTACTTCTGGCTCTGTGCTCAGAAATCGCTCCTGGCAGATGCAGTAAACCATATGGGATGCTGGGGATCAATCCTGGGTCCATCCCCAGTTGGCCGCATGCAAGACAAAGTCTTACCGCTGTGCTATCTCTCTAGCCAGGCCCTCCAAAACAGTTCTAACTAACCTTCCAACATGTTTACCCTTGAAGGATGAAAAGAATCAAATTTCTCAGGGGAGTCAAACAGGTGGAGAATAAAGTCCCTCTGGAAAGAGACCTGCACTGCAGGCCAGGAAGTGGCCCCAACCAAGAAAAGCAAAGTCTGTCCCACCAATAACATCTCAAAACCACTACAAGCTAGAGCTTTCTGGAGCACCTGTCTAGAGCTTTCCTTTCTTCCTTCCTTCCTAGATCCTTCCAGGTTAGAAATTCCGTCTTTATCCCCGGTGCCTGCCAGGAGCAACTTCTGAATGCAGAGCCAGAAGTAAACCCTGAGAGCCACTGGGTGTGACCCAAAAAAACAAAAAATGCCCTCTCTAAGCATTAGTCTCATAATCATAATATAATAATAATAATAATAATAATAATAATAATAATAATAATAATAATAAAAGCTCCACCTCTGAGCTACTCAGACATCATTTCCCAAAGACCGGATACATAGAGCACAACCCAACATGCATTTACAGGGAAGAGAAGGGTTGCCCATGTAGAGATGAGACTGCCCCTCACACGCTCTGATGCCCCCTTCTTTCCTCCTCGAAAAAATGCCAGACACTTTCCTTGGAGAATCAGCTTAAGTCCTGACCCTCTGCTATCTCTCCCTTTTGCTAAGTAAAAGCCCTTTTCAATGAACGCTTTGGGTGTTGGTGTGTATGTACGTGTCTGTATTCATTCTAGGGAACTTCACTTTTACTGCTCAAGGGTGTGTGTGTGTTTATTCTGGGGGACACTGCTCAAGTGTGTGTGTGCTTATTCTGGGGGACATGTCCAGTAGTGCTCATGGAGTGTATGTGTGTGTTTGTACATGTGTGGGTGTATATTTGTTTTGGGAGACATGCCCAATACTGTTCATGAGTTACATGCTTTTGATGTGGTTCCCAAGGGTAACTCCCCATGACCATGCACCCTAGACCCACTGAGCTATTTCCAGGTCCCTACAAGCATGATCTTCGATTCTTCAGCCACACTGCCTCCCACTGAGGGCCTCCTTGGGGTCCAGCAACTCTAACAAAGTGAAATGGTCTTTATAGTTTGAGGGGCCAGAGCAGCTCTGGCCAGCTCAGGGGCCAGAGCAATAGTACAGTGGGACTTGCTTTGCACACATGGACGTAAATTCTCTTTCATTTTTGGGGGGTGGGTTCATACCTGGCAGCGCTCAGGGGTTACTCCTGGCTCAGAAATCGCTCCTGGCAGGCTCGGGGACCATATGGGATGCCGGGATTCCAACCACCGTCCTTCTGCATGCAAGGCAAATGTCTTACCTCCATGCTATCTCTCCGGCCCTTATAGGTTCTCTTTCTTGCAACCTATATAATCTGGAGCATAGACCAGGAGTGATTCCTAAGTGTAGAGCCAGGATAACCTCTGAGCATCTCAGGGTGTGATCACCAAACAAAAAGGAACAACAACAACAACAAAAATTAGCTCAAATGTTACAGCACTCCCCCCCCCTTGAACTAATTAATACTTCAAAGGTTTGATCATGTCAGGGGTAGTAGAGCTACAAAGCCCAAAACAAAAGAGAATGAAGAGACAGACGCTTGACTGTTTCAATGAATGAACACTGCTGCAGCCGTCCACCACTGACAAACCAGGGAATCAGCATTCAGAAGCACAAACAGCGGCTACATTCAAAGTTCTCCAGGTAGATGCTAAAGAGAAGCAGGTTTCTGGGGGTGGCGGGGTGTAGAGGGGCAGACAGAACAGGCCTAGTGCAAGTACAAAAGGTCTCCAGCCATTCAGAGAAGCATCAGTTTCTCCACTCAGGGAGCTGGAAGTGCATGTCTTGCTTGAAGTTCTGGATTTCTACCGTCTGCCTGGTACCAAATTAGATTTCTTATTTCCCAAGTAGGCAAGGCCAGAGTCCTGGAGGAAGGACAATTTCCAGGATATTTCCTAGAAGAGGAGCAAGATGCAATGGGGTAGGGGGTAATGAGGGACATGTCAGGCTTCCTCTGTTTCCCCAGATGTCCCCACCATCCCCAGCAGGGCAGGAGAGCCTGGCAGTGGGGCTGGTGTCTGTCTGGGTCAGAAGCCACCACCACCCATTGCTAGGAGACGCTGCTCCTCCATATGGTCCTCCGGGTCCCCCAAGAGCTACAACATAGGCCCTAGGCCTGTTCAGCCTAGCAGTTCTCTAGCAGGACAGCAGCATCCAGACTTCAGAGGCAATCAATGAGACCCCTGGGGATAGAAATCAAAACCAGGCCCAGAAGGTGACAACTCACCTCACCTCTTTCCCCTCTCCCTCCTCACCTGCTCAGGTCTCCAGGGGCGACTCAGGCCCCCCCCAACCCCACTTCCAGCTCCCCACTTAGCTAGCACTCTTCAGGAGCAGGGAAGGGGAAAACCAAAGCCAATTCCATTCTGCTCTTCCCGGCTTGGGGGATGAGATTTGGGCAAGTCTCCCGGGATTTCCTTCTTTGTCCCGCGCTGCTTTTAAATGTTGGTGGCCTGAAGAACTCGTGAAGAACTCTGCAGATCTGAGTTGTAAGACAGTAGTGGATGACCTCTGACCTCTGCAGTTCTTGACTACAGTGGCTACAGTGTGTGTGTGTTTGTGTGTCTGACCTCTGGTTGCTGCAGTTCTTGATTGTTAATACAGTTTGAGTGTGTATTTATTTGTGTGTCTGACCTCTGCAGTTCTGGATTGTAAATACTGTGTGTGTGTGTGTGTGTGTTCTGGATTGTAAATACAGTGTGTGTGTTTGTGTGTATCTGACCTCTGCACTTCTTGGTCGTAAAGACAGTGTGTGTGTTTGTGTGTGTGACCTCAGACCTCTGCAGTTCTTGATTGTAAATATAGTATGCGTATGTTTGTGTGTGTCTGACCCCTGGCCTCTGCAGTTCTTGACGGTGAATACAGTGTGTGTGTGTTTGTGTGTATGAGATCCCTGACCTCTGCAGTTGTGGATTGCAAATACAGTGTGTTTGTGTGTGTGACCTCAGACCTCTGCAGTTCCTGTTTGTGAACATAGTATGTGTGTTTGTGTGTGTCTGACCCCTGCCTGCAGTTCTTGATTGTAAAGACAGTGTGTGTGTGTGACCTCTGACCTCTGTAGTTCTTTCTTTTTTAATAGCACCATAAAAACTATTTATTAACGGATACGATCCAGCCTGCAAAATCCACTTGAAGCAATTGTAGCACACGGAAAAAGCACAGAGCATTCACTCCAGAAAAGACTGGGCATCGAAGGACGCTGTCAAAGGGCTAATGCTCCAAATTTGGCTTTCCAGCATTGATTTATGTTAGAGTGATGGGGTTGGAGGGAAACACAAATGTATACACTTGCCAATTTTACCATATTTTGTTTGTATCAGTTCTGGATTATAAAGTTTGTGTGTGTGTGTGTGTGTGTGTGTATGTATGTATGTGTGAAAGGGGTTTTGTTATTACTGTTGTTGAACAAAAATGATGAGCAAATCACGACAAAGCAAGTCACTTGTCAAAAAGTCCAAGTGCAGTTACACACCAATACTTTCAAGTTGATTCATTTCTTGCTGTTTATTAGAATTTAGCTTAAGAAGGTCAGGTATCGGGGCCGGAGAGATAGCATGGAGGTAGAGCGTTTGCCTTGCATGCAGAACGACTGTGTTTCGAATCCCGGCATCCCATATGGTTCCTGAGCCTACCAGGAGCGATTTGAGTGTAGAGCCAGGAGTGGCCCCTGAGCACTGCAGGTTTGATTCCCCACCCCACCCCCAAAAGAAGAAAGTCAGGTATAGACTTTTTTGTTTTCTCTGGGAGATTACACACAACCTAGAATTTCTTTAAGAAAAAACAAAACAAAACAAAAAAAACTTTTGCTTAATTTTTATTTATATTTGTGAAGTTTGGAGTCCCAGTAATATTTGAGTATGGGGTAGGAGGTCATCTGATAGTTTCTTTATATATATACACTTCTTTTGTTTGTGTGTTTAAACTTTCTTTCTTTAATTATATATCTTTATTTATACAATTTGATTACAAACATGATTGTACTGCAGTTGGGTTTTGGTCATATATTGGTGGCGGGAAATGAACACTGATTCATTCCATGGGTGTCAGAACATTATATGACCAAAACTCAACTATAACAAGTTTTTGACTCTATCTCATGGTGCTTTAATTTTAAAAAATATTTAGGGGGCCAAAGCAATAGTGCAGTAGTAGGGTGCTGACTTCACACATGGTTGACCCAGGACAGACCTCAGTTTGATTCCCCCGTGTCCCCAAGCTAGGAGCAATTTCTGAGCACTAGCCAGAAGTAACCCCTGAGCATCACTGGGTGTGGCCCAAAAAATCCAAAAAAAAAAGAAGTTTTTGCTTGCTTTAAAGTCTAAGCAGAAATCAGCTCCATACCACAGAAATGTCACCTTCACTCCCACTTAGTATTTGTAAGGGACATATGTACATGTGTGTATATTTCTTTACTATGTACATTCCTTTACATGTATTTCTTTATTAGGATGCAGTCTTGCCCCTTTGGATTTGTTCAGAAAGAAATATTAGGGTCTGTGCTTTTCATATGTATTTCCTGGGGAACAGTGTTGTTACTAGATCTATGTATTAGGAATTATTGAGCATGACATTAACTGAATGATAGATACTACTACTTAGCCATAGTCCCCTAGTGCCCCAATAGTACCTTGTGGCATTAGCCTTTTCCTTTTATCCATAGGCCCAATAAATTGCGGAACTCTTAGGTAAGTGGTAAGTTCCTATCTCTTAAGGATATGTTGTAGGTGGGCCATTTACCCTGAACATTTGTCATGTTGACTTGACTTAGGATTCAGTTGCTCTGAGATCGATTGTATACCCCCAAACTTTGGGTCCCAACATTGGAATCAGCATGGGCTTCCACGCATCAGGCAATGATGTAACCAGGGTTGCTTTACATGCAACCCTGGCACTAGCTTGTACCAGGGTGGGCTCCCATGCCACTCTGACAATGACATAGAACCAGCAATGACTTACAACCAGGATAGGTTTTTATGTCATGCCACCTTAATGGCGAAATGGAACCATGACAAGTTTCATGACTCCCAAACAACAGCATAGGACCTGTAAAAAACCCAAGAACTCGAATTACAGAGTCTGACTGCAATAGTCACTATGAGGAAACTTTTTCTAGGACCTAGAAGTAGGCAAACTGCCTGAAGCCTGTAGTTGGTAAAGTGCTTAACTGCTTCCTGAAAATAGACACCTTGCTTTTAGGCTAAAAGTTTTTTCTTCTTTATTTATTCACCTTTTACTGTGCTTATGCAAAATACAGCCACCTTTTTAGCTTCTAGATAAGGCTTCCCACCTTTTGCAGAGAACATTAGAACATAAGTTATTCTGGTTCATCTCCCATTTCTGCATTTTAGTGAATGCACAAGGGGGAGTTGTTGGATTAATGAATTCACCCAAATCAAAGATGGCTACTTCTTTACATATGTTTAGACCACTTGGACTGGAAGAACCTCTGGATAGGCTCGCTACTCCCATGGGGGTTGTCCAATTCGAAGGAGTTGAGGATGTGGATCTGGAAACAGGACCACTGCTGAAAATATTCCAAATCAAGATAAAAAAGATCTGGAATCTTTTCACCACATGGAGCATGAGATTCACTGAAGCCTCAGTCTTTATTGGAAAGAATAGGACCACCCCCATGGGTGGAGAACAGATTGGGGTAGAGAGCCTATCCAGAGGTTCCTTCCCACCTACTTGGGATAATTTTATGTGAAGAAGAAGTCGTCAATGGAAAGGAACATATATTTCTACTCTGTTCTGGGACTGCCAAGTAACTGAAGGCATTGTTGTTTGGGGAATGGAATAAAGAGAAAAAAAAAGGTCAATGATCTAGTTGTTCTTGCTCTGGTGTCTGTGGTATATGTTCTGAACATGGTCTGTGGTATATGTCCTGAACATCACTAGGTACGACCTAGTATATATGTATGTATATATATATATTTATATATATATATACATACATTATATATATGCGACCTAGGTAGATGTTCTGAACATGGTCTGTGGTATATGTCCTGAACATCACTAGGTGCGACCCCCAAGTAAAAAAGCAACAACATTGGGATATTTTATCCTCCCTGTGCTAGCTCTTTGTTCCCTAACAAGTAGTAAGTGATAAAACAGTAGGTAATGTGCTTGCCTTGCACACTTCTGATCTGGGTTTGAAACACAACGTCTTATATGTTCTACCAGGAATGATTCCTGAGGACAGAGCATCAATTAATATAACCCAACAAATCAAAATTTACTTGTATTTTTAATAATTTTTGTTTTGGGGTCACACCTGTGGTAATCAAGGTTTACTCTTGGCTCTACACTCAGGAATCACTCCTGGCAGGCTCAGGGGACCATATGGAATGCCAGGGGATAGAACCTGGGTCAGCCGTGTACAAGGCAAGCACCCTATGTGCTTATGCTATTGCTCTGGCCCTCTCAACATTTTAAATTGAATTACTTTAAGTCAAATCTTAGATTTCATAACATTCCATTTCATATTCAATGTTTGTATTTCTCTAATCACTAAGATTATCTTTTTACATTTATTACATTGAATTCGAATGTAAACTATGTCCCCATATTTCATTGGATTGGTATTTCCTATCTGTCTTTTTTATCTATTCCATTTCTATTCCTTGACATTTATTAGTTGTAGAAATTGAGTCATTTGGTTGAATTCTCCATGTTCTGTATTTGGCTTATTTCATCTGCATATTATCATTCAACCTATTCTGTCAAGTATATTTCCAATAGTTGAAGGTTAAATTTAGATAACTGACTGCATTGAAATTCAACTATTTTGTGGTGTGTGTGGGGAGGGGAGACAAAAACATATGGGATGGTAACTTTCAAATTCAACTGCATTCAAGTCAGGAGGTTTAAAAAAAGGCGTCAAAAGTAACATTTTTAAAAGCATATGCTGATACATATGAATTGAAATTATAAAACAACACTGTCATTTTCACTGGCTACTTATATTTCTCTATCGTTTTATTTCCTCTAATCTAAATGGTTTTTTACAAATGGAGAAACTTAGACCCAGACAGTAATGTTTGGTAGAAGTCATATATCTTAGTGGTAAATGCAGGGCTTCTTTCTACCACCACCCATTTAAAAGATTTCACTTGGCGTGTTCCCTTTGGCTTCAGACAAAAATCAAAGATGTTGCAATTCCATTTGTCTCTTCAACTATAATTTTTGTGATTGAGGAGGTAAGTTATAGCCAATTTCAGCTGCCTTGAATAGTGGTTTATTTGGTGTGCTCTCTCAAATGATTTTGAAAATTACAGAAGTCCCTTTGATAGGATTTTCAGCCTGAAACCTGCTATCCTGGGAACAAGAGGATAAGGAAAATCTTTATAGATAACTAGATAACAGTAATAATTGGTTATTTGATCCTAAATTCTTTTTTGTCTCACTTTTTTTTTTGCCACACCCAGTGACACTCAGGGCTTACTTTTGGCTCTGCACTAAGAAATCACTCCAGGCTGGCTTGGGGGACCATATAAATGGCAGGGATCAAACCTGTCTCAGCTGCATGCAAGGCAAATGCCCTCTCTACTGCAGCCCCACTTTTTTTTTATCTAGTTTGCTCTGTTTCCCACTTTAAAGTTTGTGTTAACTTGTCTTATAAATGTTAGCAATAAATTAATACGAATATGCTAATTTGAGCAGAATGAGTTATATAGCAAATATAGGAAGTACTCATCAGAGGAAAGTTGTATTTCTCGTCAGCTTACATAACTGTACTGATGCTGGAAATTCATCACGTGAAAACTCTGGTTATGCTTCATCTGTCCAAAAAGGGTCTGGAGAGGCACTTAACTTCCCACCTTTCGCTTTCAGTGACTCCAAAAGATTCAGGAAGTTACGAAACAGTGGTTGTGGGTAGATGTGAAGAGTTAAAGCTATTCCCTGGTCACTCTCTAACAATAGAAGTTGATAAACTAATAGGAAGGAAAGAAAACATTTTTAGTTGTTTTTTTCTTTTGTTTGGGGGCCATTCTTGGTGGTGCTTAGTCTTAAGTAAATTGGCCTTATGAATACGATGCACTACCCTTTCTTCCTATCCAATGTACTATTTCTCTGCCCCAGGACATAAGGTTTCATAAAACAGTACTCTTACCTTGTAAGGAAAAGGTAGGTTTTGGAGTATTTTTCGTTTGTTTGGGGTGATGCTCAGCTGTTATTTTTGGCTCTGCACTCAGGAATCAGTCCTGGTGGTGCTTTTCAAGTCCATATGGAATGCTAGGAATTAAACCCAGGTTGGCTGCATGCAAGGCAAGTGTTCTGCCTGCTCTACTACCTTCAGTCCCTTAAACGTATTTTATTTTTATTTTTGTTTTTGTTTGTTTGGGGGCCACACCTAGTGGCACTTAGGGGTTGCTCCTGGCTCTATGCTCATAAATTACTTCTGGCAGGCTTGGGCACCATATGGGTTGTTGGAAATTGAACTCAGATCAGCTACATGCAAGGCAAATACCCTACCCCACTGTGCTATCACTCAGCCCTCATAATAATACTTTTTAAATGCTTACAATGCTACTGTACCACACTCATCATCAGAGATCCAGTATCCCTTCTTCACTTTCCTGATTGCCTTCTTGCCCTCTGCTGATTGTTCAAAACAAGGACAAATACTTAATGTATTTTAGATCTGAAAGATCAGATCTACCTTGAAGTTTACATTTTATAAATAAGGTTACTAGTCCTTTATATATATATTTTATATATACATATATCTGTATACACACACACACCAAAAGCAGAGAAGGAAGACCCTGTCCTTCCCAAAACTGAAACCAAAGCCAAATCTTTGAAGGTCAAGAAACCATGCATGCTAAAAGCATCCACAGCCACAAAAATAAGATCCGCATGTCACCAACCTTCCAAAGACCCAAAACACTACAACTAAGAAGGCAGCCAAAATATCCTGGGAGAACACCCCCAAGAGAAATAAACTTGTCCATCATGTCATCATCAAGTTTCCTCTGAGTCCTGAGCCAGCTGGGAAGAAGATAGAGGAGAGGAGAAAGAAGAAAAGAAAAAGGCATTTGGCATTTGTCTGGCTGGTTCCCGTGTAGGATGCTTTGGATGTTGTAAACAAAATTGGGATCACCCAAAAAGTCCAGTTGGCTAATCTAAAAGACAGTATCTTTTTTCATGAGATGTGTGTGTGGGGAGGGGGTACGGGTGGGTGCCGGGAGACAGGGACAGACAGACAAAGGCAGCCATTTTGCTTCCATTTGGCCAAAGGGAATGTGAATCAACTTCCTATTGCATCAGCCTAAGGGGATGACTTGTCTTCAAAGGTTCACTTGTGACCCAGATTCTTCTAGAGAAATTCAATATATATTGACTGTAGTTATCCAAATTCTAACACAAGCCAAATCTGTCTTAGTTAAGAGCTCATGTTTGTTTATTTGTTTGTTTTCCATGTTAGGATTTCTGTGTGATTTACAGATTGAGGGAGTCTCCTGTTTGTCCCTGTGCTCACAATAACTTCAGCTCAAATTTTTTATTTGGCATAAATTCTTTTCCTTATGACATAGTTAACATTTATTGACAATCTAGAATGCACAAAGCTCCACGGGCAATGGAGTTGGGTGAGAAGTGGAAAGAGGTGAGTCCATGCAGCATTGAACATCTGTCTACTTGGCACTTTCCCTGTGGGTACTTTGGAATTCTGGTCACTAGATATATCTGGCATGGTGGGATGGGAGCATTCTGGTACAATGGACCTAATCAGGACCTAACCTTATCAGGTTAACTTACATAAGATAGGTCATCCTCAAGGAAAGAATTGAGCCTTGCATGTGGCCAACCTGGGAAGGACCTGGTTCGATTCCTGGTATCCTATATGGTCCTCTGAATCTGTCAGGGGCGATTTCTGAGTGCAGAGCCAGTAGCAACCCCTGAGCACCGCTGGGTGTGGCCCCAAACCCAATCAATAAAGTTTTAAAAAATAAAATTTATGGAGTAAAAGATATAATGGTAAATATGGCTTTATCTCAGATTTGCCCTGGCTGAAACCTCTCCCTCATACTTAGGGTGCAATAGGCCTTTACATGAACTCAATTGAAAACAACTCTTTAATATAGTACATGCATCTGGATGAGCTCTCCTTTGGGACCTCTTGCACAATGTGTCACAAGGAAGAAAGTCATTCTGTACTACACAAAAGCTCAAGGTGATGGTCAGCAGATCTAGGGTACACAGGAAGCCTGGGGGTGATTGAGGAGTTCATTTGGCATCTGGGGAAGCAGCCTGGCTCTGAGAGTAGGGAACTTGTGACTGAATGTGTGAGAAACATCCCTGGAGCCAGAAGTACTTTGGAGGAGTGATGAGGACACCCTAGGCTTTATATTTCCTCTGAGGGCAATGAATCATAAAGATTTACACGTTAATGATTTTATGAGCATATTTGTATCTGTGGTTTGGGAAACTTGGGATTCCATAAACATGAGCTAAATATGTCCCTACTTTTTATTTATTTAATTTTATTTTTGGTTTTGGGACCACACTCGGCAGTACTTGGGTTGCTCCTGCCTGGCTCTGCTCTCAGAAATCATTCCTGGCAGGTTCAGGGGACCATATGGGATGTCAGGGATCGAACCTGGGTCAGTCTTGGATCACCTGCTTGCAAGGCAAATGCTATCACTTCAAACCCATGTTCTTACTTTTTTGTTGTTGTTATTTGTTTGTTTTGGGCCACACCTGGTGACAATCAGGGATTACTCCTGGCTATGTGCTCAGAAATCACTCCTGACTTAGGGGACCAGATGGGACACGGGGGGATCAAACTGGGGTCCGTCCAAGGCAAATGTCCTATTGCTTAAACTACTGTCCCACACCCTCCATGTCCTTACTTTATAAAAGGTCTACTGGATTGAAGGGAGGGAATAGGCATACTCCTATCAATGATAATGAGAGCAATATATTCCACATTATGAGTACAAATATGTGGGTCCTATTCTGTACTAATTCAAGTACCATTGAATGCTTGTTTGGGGCCATACTTTGCTATAAGCAAGGCTTACTCCTGGCTCTGCACTCAATGATCACTCATGGTATAGCTCATAGGACTCTGAAGGGTTCTGGGGATCAAATTCAGATAGCCTGCCTACAAGGCCATACCTTACTCACTGTCCCATTTTAACTGAAGGAGAGTCTTTTATCAGTGATAAAATATTCTAGCAGTATTTATGATTGGTTGGTTAGGAAGGATTGAAGGAAAAGCAGCTAAAATCAAAGGGACTTGGTATCAGTAGTTAAATAGAAGGTAATTTAGCCAAGCTCCATATTAGCATGAATAAAGACTTTGGATAGATTAGGGATCATTTAAGAGAACCATTATTGTTATTGAAGTGATGGAGGGTGGAAACTGTAAAAATAATTCTAAATTTTCTAGAAAAAAGTCATCATGCATATTAGATCACAATTTCTGGGGCTAGGCTGCCTACATTTGGATCTTGGCTCCACTATTAACCGGACAGCTTTGGGCAAATTATGTGCCGTTTCTGTCTTGGTTTTTCTTCCATAAAGTAGTAAAGATACCAGTACCTGTACATCAGATAGTCTTTTTTTTTAATAGAAAACAGCCTTTTGTTTAGCCTTTTGATGAGTGCCTTGTATTTATTTGTTTGCTGTCATTTTTCTAGCCATGTAACGTTGATCTGTTGATCTAGCTAGAACAATGGTGATAAAGGCAGTGAACTGAGAATACAGAAGGAATGGCAGAGGACAGACAAAACTGTGAATCTCTAAGTTTACTTTGGAACATACTTAATCTGAAATATCTTTTTTATATTTATTATTTATTTATTTGGTTTGGTGTCACACCCAGCATTGCTCAGGCCTTACTTCTCACTCTACACTCAAAAATCTTTCCTGTCAATGCACAGAAAATCATGTCGAATGCCAGGGTCGAACTTGAATTGGCAGTGTACAAGGCAAGCACCTTCCCTGTTGTGTTATCATGCCACCCCTCCCCCAATCGGACTTTTTAACATGTGATGAGTACACTGTAATTGTTTGTTCTTGAATAGGCAAAGGGGTGTTTTGTTTTCATTTTAATACATTGCTCATATGCTGGGCACTATCAAGCTTTTTACCTGTACAATATCACTTAATCCCCACCTGATTTTATCAAAGAGATAGTATACTTTCTACCTCACTGTTTATTGAGCAGAATATGAAGGTTTTGTGACTTCATGATTTTAATGAAGCCTCATTCCTGAAATGCAAAAGAGGTTCTCACTTTCTCACTTTGCTGGTGGTGAGAAAGTAGATCAGCTGGGATATGAACCCACATAATCTGATTCCAAAACTGTGAGTTCAGTACAAAAGTTTGAAACATCTCCTGCCCCTAAAAACCTCTTAATAGTAAATTCCAGGGGCCAGAACCATAGCTCAGCAGTAGGGCGTTTGCCTTGCATGCTGCTGACCCAGGAAAGATCCAGATTTGACCCCCAGCATCCCATATGCCCCCCACCCCTGCCTGCCAGGAGTAATTTCTAAGCACAGAGCATGAGTAATCCTGAGCACAGTTCAAAACCAAAACAAAACAACAAAAAGATTCCATTAAAACTCAGTCTCCAGGTAAGGCATCTGCCTTGCAGGTGCTAGACTAGGGTGGACCAAGGTTTGACCCCCTGGCATCCCATATGGTCCCCCAAGCCAGGAGCGATTACTGAGTATATAGCCAGGAGTAAACCCTGAGCATCACTGGGTGAGGCCAAACAAAAAAACAAAACAAAACAAACAAAACCCAAAAAAACTCAGTCTCCTTTTTCATACATTTAATAATAAAAAATACTGGGACCAGGAAGATAGCTAACGTGCTACAGCACTAGCATAGCCTATGCAAAACAGAATTTGATCCCTAGAGACTCATGGCCCTCCTATCCCAGCAGACCAAGCACCTCAACTTTCAAGCTTGCATTGATGTTCTATTGTAGCTGGGATGCCATGAACCTCCTTACACTGCTGGGAATGGCCCTTATACAAATGGACTCATCATATGGCTACTGTGTTCCAGGCGTTGTATATACATTGTCTTTAGTCTTTACAATGATCCATCAATGTATTGTATATCAATAAATATGATTTGTGGAAATGAAGGCTTGTAGCCTCATCCCCCTCCCTTTCTCCCTAGGTAACTTGACCTTACCTGCAAGACCCTGCCCATTCCTGGGAGGGGTCTTGGAAAAGGTAGATAAGCCTTTGAGCCAGGGGATTAGGGCCCGTCTGCCCTGCTGGGCTCTCTGGGTTTTGGGTCTCTGCGTTCTGGTCTTTGACCAGCATGGAGCCCAAAGGGAGATGGCTGAAAGGAGTTAAGATGCAGGGCTAGGGCTGGAGAGATAGGATGGAGGTAAGACGTTTGACTTTCATGCAGGAGGTCATCAGTTCAAATCCCAGCGTCCCATATGGTCCCCCGTGCCTGCCAGGAGCAATTTCTGAGCCTGGAGCCAGGAATAACCCCTGAGCACTGCCGGGTGTGACCCAAAAACCACACACACACACACACACACACACACACAAAAGATGCAGGGCTAGCTAAGAATGGCTGTGCTTGAAAGGTTATAAAAGAGTTTGTGTGACACTATAGTGAATGGAGTTGTTTTCTTAATGTCCATTTCTTCCTTATTAGTATTGGTGTATAGGAAGGCCATTGATTTTTGTGTGTTCATTTTGTAGCCTGCCACCTTGCTATATGAGTCTATTGTTTCTAGAAGCTTTTTGATAGAGTCTTTGGGGTTTTCTAAGTAGAGTATCATGTCATCTGCAAACAGTGAGAGCTTGACTTCTTCCTTTCCTATCTGGATTCCCTTGATATCCTTTTCTTGCCTAATCGCTATAGCGAGTACTTCCAGTGCGATGTTGAATAGGAGTGGTGAGAGAGGACAGCCTTGTCTTGTGCCAGAATTTAGAGGAAAGGCTTTCAGTTTTTCTCCATTGAGGACAATATTTGCCTCTGGCTTGTGGTAGATGGCCTTAACTATATTGAGAAAGGTTCCTTCCATTCCCATCATGCTGAGAGTTTTGATCAAGAATGGGTGTTGGACCTTGTCAAATGCTTTCTCTGCGTCGATTGATATGATCATGTGATTTTTATTTTTCTTGCTGTTGATGTTGTGTATTATGTTGATAGACTTACGGATGTTAAACCAGCCTTGCATTCCTGGAATGAAACCTACTTGATCGTAGTGGATGATCTTCTTAATGAGGCATTGAATCCTATTTGCCAGGATTTTGTTGAAGATCTTTGCATCTGCATTCATCAGCGATATTGGTCTGTAATTTTCTTTTTTCGTAGCATCTCTGTCTGGTTTAGGTATCAAGGTAATGTTGGCTTCATAAAAGCTATTTGGAAGTTTTCCTGTTTTTTCAATTTCATGAAAGAGTCTTGCCAGGATTGGTAGTAGTTCCTCTTGAAAGGTTTGAAAGAATTCATTAGTAAATCCATCTGGGCCTGGGCTTTTGTTTTTGGGCAGACATTTGATGACTTTCTTAATTTCCTCAATAGTAATGGGTGTGTTTAGATATGCTACATCCTCTTCATTCAATCGTGGAAGATTATATATCTTGGAATCAACTTGACTAAAAAAGTGAAGGACCTATACAAGGAAAACTATAAAACTCTGCTCCAAGAAATAAGAGAGGACACGCGGAAATGGAAGCATATACCCTGCTCATGGATTGGCAGGATTAACATCATTAAAATGGCAATACTCCCCAAAGCACTGTACAGATTTAATGCGATCCCCCTAAAGATACCCATGACATTCTTCAAAGAAGTGGACCAGGCACTTTTGAAATTTATTTGGAACAATAAACACCCTCGAATAGCTAAGGCAATCATTGCAAAAAAGAATATGGGAGGAATTACTTTCCCCAACTTTAAACTTTACTACAAAGCAATAGTTATCAAAACAGTATGGTATTGGAATAAAGACAGGCCCTCAGATCAGTGGAATAAGCTTGAATACTCAGAGAATGTTCCCCAGACATACAATCATCTAATTTTTGATAAAGGAGCAAAAAATCCTAAATGGAACAAAGAAAGCCTCTTCAACAAGTGGTGTTGGCAAAACTGGGTAGCCACTTGCAAAAAATTGAACTTAGACCCCCAGCTAACATCATGTACGAAGGTAAAATCCAAATGGATTAAAGACCTCGATATCAGCCCCAAAACCATAAGATATATAGAACAATACGTAGGTAAAACACTCCAGGACATTGAGGCTAAAGGCATCTTCAAGGAAGAAACTGCACTCTCCAAGCAAGTGAAAGCAGAAATTAACAGATGGGAATATATTAAGCTGAGAAGCTTCTGCACCTCAAAGGAAATAGTGCCCAAGATACAAGAGCCACCCACTGAGTGGGAGAAACTATTCACCCAATACCCATCAGATAAGGGGCTAATCTCCAAAATATATAAGGCACTGACAGAACTTTACAAGAAAAAAACATCTAATCCCATCAAAAAATGGGGAGAAGAAATGAACAGACACTTTGACAAAGAAGAAATACAGATGGCCAAAAGACACATGAAAAAGTGCTCCACATCACTAATCATCAGGGAGATGCAAATCAAAACAACGATGAGATACCACCTCACACCCCAGAGAATGGCACACATCACAAAGAATGAGAATAAACAGTGTTGGCGGGGATGTGGGGAGAAAGGAACTCTTATCCACTGCTGGTGGGAATGCCGTCTAGTTCAACCTTTATGGAAAGCGATATGGAGATTCCTCCAAAAACTGGAAATCGAGCTCCCATACGATCCAGCTATACTACTCCTAGGAATATACCCTAGGAACACAAAAATACAATACAAAAACCCCTTCCTTACACCTATATTCATTGCAGCACTATTTACCATAGCAAGACTCTGGAAACAACCAAGATGCCCTTCAACAGACGAATGGCTAAAGAAACTGTGGTACATATACACATGGAATATTATGCAGCTGTCAGGAGAGATGAAGTCATGAAATTTTCCTATACATGGATGTACACGGAATCTATTATGCTGAGTGAAATAAGTCAGAGAGAGAGAGAAAAACGCAGAATGGTCTCACACATTTATGGGTTTTTAGAAAAATGAAAGACATTCTTGCAATAATAACTTTCAGACACAAAAGAGAAAAGAGCTGGAAGTTCCAGCTCACCTCAGGAAGCTCATCACAAAGAGTGATGAGTTTAGTTGGATAAATAACTACATTTTGAACTGTCCTAATAATGAGAATGTATGAGGGAAATTGAGAACCTGTTTAGAGTACAGGCGGGGGTCGGGTGGGGAGGAGGGAGACTTGGGACATTGGTGATGGGAATGTTGCACTGGTGATGGGTGGTGTTAAAAAAAAAAAAAGAAAAAGTATAAAAGATGCACTACAATTTAGGATTAACTGGAAAAAAAAAGAAATTGTCATAAAAAAAAAAGAAAGGTTATAAAAGAGACCACACATGTGGTGGATAGGGGATGAATAAAGCTGATGCTTCCTGATGCCTGCCTGTGAGTGAGTTCTATACCCGTCGCTTTCCTGACCCCCAGACCCACCGGTTCATGGGGGATGAAGCCACGTGACCGGGGCCTATCCTTCACCATCCACCTCCATCCTTCTCAATCCAGCACCATCGTTAATTATTTAATGCTACATCAGGCTCAGTCAGAGAGCTTCAGAAAGTTGTACCTAGTTTTTTAACCACTCAACCTCTTGGGACAGGTTTGATCTTAGGCCTGTTTATTCCCAAAGTCTGTCCTTTGTTAATGACCTGTCTCCAAATTTAATATATCACACGAGGTTTATGCTGTATATATAGACATCTAGGAAATAAATACACTTAGCTAGAAAGGTAATGGTCAGAGAAGAGGGGCAAAAAAGTGATTTAGGGACCCTTAATTACTAACTTCTGGAATGCAGGAACCCTTAGGGAAGGCCCTATTGATGAGGCTCCTGTATTTACTCTTTTATCTGCCACCATGAGAAATTATATGCATATTTACAGATGCTTATGAAGTTGTTTATTCAATAGCTTTAAGAAATTAGGTTTGGGGAGCTGGAGCGATATGACAATGGTAGGATGTTGCCTTGCAGGCAGCCGAGCAGGATGGACTGGGATTCGATACCCGGCATCCCATATGGTCCTGAGACCCTGCCAGGAGTGATTTCTGAGATAGACCCAGGAGTAACCCCTAAGAGGTGCCAGGTGTGGCCCCATAACCTAAATAAATAAATAAATAAATTTTAAAAATAAATAAAGATCAGTCATTTAGAAAACAAAGGTAGGTTTGGATTCCCCCAGTGTTCTGAGTCATAGAATATAGAACATAAACATAGAGCATGAATCTAGAACATAAATATAAAAAAAGAGCAGATAGGGGCCGGGGAGATAGCATGGAGGTAAGGCGTTTGCCTTTCATGTAGGAGGTCATCGGTTCGAATTCCGGCGCCCCATGTGGTCCCCTGTGCCTGCCAGGAGCAATTTCTGAGCCTGGAGCCAGAAATAACCCCTGAGCACTGCGGGGTGTGACCCAAAAACCAAAACAAACAAACAAACAAAAAAATAGGAGCAGATAATATTGATCCTAGAATGTGAGCAGAAAACATTGATCCTAGCATGTGAGCAGAGAATATTGAATCTAGAATGTGAGTTGAGAACGTGAACACAGAACAGAGAATGCACCGGTTTCAGCTGATGTGCTGTGCCCACCACCCTCGGCCAGTTCTGTCCTTTGACAACCAAAATGGCCTCTCACTGATCTGTCATGCATGCTCTGTGGTCTGTCGCTGTGGCCCAGGGCCTGCCTTTCAAGGCCTTTGTTCTTGTCCTTTCCTTCACTCCCTAGCCATATGTGCAGGTGAAAGCTGCTACTTTGCTGACCCCTTTCCCAGGCACAGGAGAGAAGTGGAAAAGATTAGGGGCAGGTGAGATAGTACAGCTGACCGAGCAATGGCCTTGCACAAGGCTGACCTGGGTTTTTTTTTTGTTTGTTTTTTTTTTTTGGTTTTTGGGTCACACCCGGCTGTGCTCAGGAGTTACTCCTGGCTGTCTGCTCAGAAATAGCTCCTGGCAGGCACGGGGGACCATATGGGACACCGGGATTCGAACCAACTACCTTTGGTCCTGGATGGGCTGCTTGCAAGGCAAACACCGCTGTGCTATCTCTCCGGGCCCCTGACCTGGGTTTTATCCCCCGTGCTGTCAAGTGATTCCTGAGGACTATTGATGTAACCCAAGGCAAATGATGGAACCAAAACAAAAGCTACTAATCAGGTTGAATTCACGCTTGGGATCAAGGAGTAAGTTATATGGTATAGAAGGGGTACCTTTTATATATTTAATGTTTTCTCCCCCATTTCCTTTATCTGTTTTTGACTGTATACTTTTTCAGTGAGCAAGATTTAAAAAAACCGAGAAAGATAGCACAGTGGCGTTTGCCTTGCAAGCAACCGATCCAGGACCAAAGGTGGTTGGTTCGAATCCCGGTGTCCCATGTGGTCCCCCGTGCCTGCCAGGAGCTATTTCTGAGCAGACAGCCAGCAGTGACCCCTGAGCACCGCCGGGTGTGGCCCAAAAACCAAAAAAAAAAAAAAAAAAAAAAGATTTAAAAAACCAGTTAAAGTATCAGGTGTCCCTTTATTACGACTGGAATAAAATCTTGGTAACTGGAATAGCACTCCCGAAACTGGTTATGTGAGAATCATAGTCTAAGATTTCTGCCAAATAGACTGAAACAAGTTCATTTATGAAAAATTCTTGGTTTGGTTTTAGTTTGGGGGCCGTGCCTGGTGGTTATCAAGGATTATTCCTGGCTCTGTGCTCAGGGATCACTCCTGGTAGGGATCAGGGGACTATATTAGGTACCATGGATTGAATCCTGTTTGATCATAGGTAAGACAAGCCCCTGCCTGATATGCTAGTGTTCTAGCCTTGAAAGAAGGTGGGTTTATCTTTTTATTAATTACTTTATTTAAACACAGTGGTTACAGGTTGTTCATAAAGAGTTGGTTTTTGTTTTTCACAATTACAAAGTTGTTCATTATTGACTTCTAGTCATAATCATCTGACAACACCCTTCACCAATGCACATTTTGCACTACCAGTTTCTCTTTCACCTTCCTGCCTACCTGCCTCTGGAGCAGACGTTTTTTATCCTTTCTTTCTTTGTTTGTTTCTCTTTCTTTCTTTCTTTCTTTCTTTCTTTCTTTCTTTCTTTCTTTCTTTCTTTCTTTCTTTCTTTCTTTCTTTCTTTCTTTCTTTCTTTCTTTCTTTCTTTCTTTCTTTCTTTCTTTCTTCTTTCTTTCTTTCTTTCTTTCTTTCTCTTCTTTCTTTCTTTCTTTCTTTCTTTCTTTCTTTCTTTCTCTCTTTTTCTCTCTCTCTCTTTCTTTCTTTCTTTCTTTCTTTCTTCCTTCCTTTCTCTCTCTCTTTCTTTCTTCTTTTCTTTCTTTCTTTCTTTCCTTCCTTCCTTCCTTTCTCTCTCTCTCTTTCTTTCTTTCTTTCTTTTCTTCTTCCTTCCTCTTTCTTTCTTTCTTTCTTCTTCTTTCTTTCTTTTTTCTTTCTTTCTTTCTTTCTTTCTTTCTTTCTTTTTTCTTTTTCTTTCTTTTCTTTCTTTTCTTTCTTCTTTCTTTCTTTCTTTTCTTCTTTCTTCTTTTCTTTCTTTCTTTCTTTCTCAGACATTTCCTTTAGATATTGTGGTTTGCAATATTATTACTGGAAGGGTATCATAGGTATCACTTTCCCTCCTTTCAGCACCCAGTTCTTATCCAGAGTGATCATTTTCAACTCTCATTGTCACGGTGGTCTCTTCTCTGTCTCAACTGCACTCCCCTGCTAATTGTGGCAAGCTTTCTAGCATGAACTGGAACTCCTGGCCCTTGTCTCTATGTTCTCTGGATCCTAGTACCATACTATCTTATTTTTTGAAAGAAATTCCTCAGATGAGTCTCAAATATAAAGCTTTCTATGGCCCTACTATGATTCCTCTGTACCTTCTCCTGAGAGTAAATTTTGAGAAGCACTGTAAGGATTGGGATACCCAACCTCACTGTACACACATTGTCAGTACTTCACAGCACCTTTTTATAATGATTGATGTATGTTTGGTATGTGTTTTGCACTATGTAGCCATTACTCAACACTTTGTCCTTATGATGTCACATTTTCTATCACATTGCTTTAGCTGGGAGCTTTGAAGGAGAGTGCCTTCTGCTTTCCTCCCATCCTGCTCCAGGTCATTTAATGTTCTCTGTAGCTCTTCTCATTTGATGAAACTTTAAGCAAGGTTGTAAATGCTGGCAATGGTGTAGACAGAAAATAAAATCTAGGGAGACTTACTAACAGAGAGGGAGCCCTGTGCACAGTGGAAATCAAGCCTGATAAAGTATGGCTGTTGTCCTGAAAAAGTTCTGATTGCCTTGGTAGTGAATGGGTAGGCAAAATCCACTTCACCATGTTACAAGGTAATGTGAGGAAGGGGCGAGAGAAGCACAGTGGGTAGAGCATTTGCCTTGCACAAGGCTGACCAGGGTTTGATCCCTGGTATCCCTTAAGGTCCCCTAAGCCTACCAGGAGTAAACCCTGAGCGCCCCTGAGTGTGACCCCCAAATCAAAACAAAGCAAAAGAGATAATGTGAGGTAGACGTGCGTTTGGGTTCTCAGTAACTCATGCCTTTCGTCAATACCCAATGTACATCTTATTTGGAGGAGAAGGAAGTCGCGGAAATATGATGCAGCCTGCCAAGAAAAAGTCATAATTTCTCAGCAATGTTCAGGGTCGAGCAAGACTGAGCATGTGCGAATCTCTTCTTTTTCTGGAATAATAGCATTTCTTTTATTCCCACCCAGACCTTGATTGGACACTTAGGTAAATATTTCATGACCATGTTTTATTTACTCATTGTCCAACTTTAGACTGGGTCAATGTGATTTACTTTAAAAAATAGATTCATTATCAGTTCACCAAGATCTGGGAGCCAGAATATGTTCGGGCTTGAATTTACCACATTCCAATCCCTGGGTTTTATGGTTTTTTTTTTTTTTGTTTGTTTTGTTTTGTTTTTTGCTTGTTTGGTGGTGATGGTAGTAGTACCTATTTTTGCACTACACCTAATGATTTTTAAGGCTTCCTCCTGATTGTGCTCCTGGATTACTCTCGTCAGGCTTGGGGGACTGTATGGGGTGCCAGGGATTAAATCTAGGTCAGCCTTAGTGTAACACAAGTACCCTACCTGCTATATATCTCTCTGGTCTGGAATAATAATATTGGTTTCAGTTTTTGGTTTTTGGGCCATACCCAGCTACACTAAGGGTTATTCCTGGTTCTGCTTTTAGAAATCATTTCTGGCAGTCTATTCGGGGGAAACCATATGGGATGCTCAGGCTTGAATCCAGTTGGGCCATGTGCAAGGCAAATGCCTTATCTGCTGTGCTATTGCTCTGGACCTGGAATAATATTGTTTTTGTTTGTTTGTTTTTGTTTGTTTGTTTTTTGGGTCATACCCAGTGGCACTCAGAGGTTACTCCTGGCTCTGCACTCAGGAATTTCTTCTGGAAGGCATTGGGGACCATATGGGATTTGGGGATTTGAACCATAGTTCGTCCTGGGTTGGCTGTGTGCAAGGCAAATGCTCTACCGCTGTGCTATCTCTCCAGTCCTGGAATAACATAGTTAAACTGAAAACCTACTCACTGATGTTCCTTCTCAGAACAATATCACCTTTGCAAACAAGGCAACTTAGAGTCTATGATTATACTAACCACCTAGGAATATTTACCTATTTAAATGTATTTACTAGTACAAGGAATTAAATAGTAAATTATTTTTTATTTTCCATCTAATTTTTATGTTCTGAAGTAAACCTTCAGGTCACAGAAAATTTTCCCCATCTATAAAAACCCAGCGTTGAGAGATCCCTGGGAATAAATATTTTTTTAATTATAACACTGTGATTTTCCAACTTGTTCAGAATACAGTCATTTCAGGCATTGCATGTTCAAACATCAGTCCCACCACTAGTATGACACTCCCTTTACTTGGAACTATTTAATTATCATAAAGTTAATGGGTTCAGACTATTTTCACTCCCTCTAGAATGCTATTACAGGAAGAGATTTTTTTTGGGGGGGGGCCACACTGGGTGACGCTCAGGGGTTACTCATGGCTATGCATCCAGAAATCACTCCTGGCTTGGGGACCATATGGGATGCCGGGGATCAAACCGAGGCTTGTCCTAGGCTAGCTCAGGCAAAGCAGACGCCTTACCGCTTGTGCCACCGCTCTGGCCCTCAGGTAAAGATTTTTTTATATTTGAGTTACATCCTTTAAATGGGATCATGATGGGGGGCTTACATGAATTATTCAAATTGAACTTTGAGGGTCAACAGTTTCTCAACCTGGCTTCTACTTTATTAAAAAAAAAACTTTATTGATTGTTTTTTGGGCCACACCCAGCGGTGCTCAGGAGTTACTCCTGGCTCTGCACTCAGAAATCACCCCCGGCAGGCTTGGGAGAGACCCCATGGAATGTCAGGGATTGAACTCAGTCTATCCTGGGTTGACTGTGTGCTAGGCAAATGCCCTATCACTGTGCTATCTCTTCAGCCCCTCAACCTGGCTTTCTAATGGAACATGGTATGTCTGATGATCTGAGATTTTTTTGTTTGTTTTTGGGCTACATCCAGTGGTGTTCTGGGGTTATTCCTAGCTCTGCACTCAGAAATTAATCCTGGTAGGCTTGAAGGTCTGTATGGGATGCTGGGGATTGAATCTAAGTCGACCCTGTTCAAGGCAAGCGTCTTTCTCTCTGTGCTCTCTCCAGCCCCTGAGATATTTTTATTCTTTGAACATGTCTATATAATAGCTTTAAACCACAACATTAATTTTTTTCCACTATTTAAGATTTGTGCAAAACTTGTTATAACAATTAGCTCACAAGATAGAGATCATCTTTTTTGGCCTTGCTTACATGTGAGGCCCTAGAAATGCAGGGGAGAGATCATTTGCTCTCAAGCACATAACATGGAAGGGCAGAGGAGGTGGGTCTTTGTCTCCCTCTCTGGGTTGGAATCAAAAGATTTTGTCCCAACCACATCCTGTGGCTATGACAATCCTGACTGTCAACTCAACCGAAGTCGTGAGAGAACTGTAGCTTAGGAGCCATTAAACTTCTCTAGAATTCTTGCTTCTCAGAATGTGCAAAGAAGTTAATGTTTTTAGGCCACTTAGCATACAGGGTTATTTTTTGTTTGTTGATTTTTTTTCATTTTTTTTTTGGGGGGGGACATATCCAGCTGCCCTTAGGGGTTGCTTGTGGCTCTTCTCTCAGAAATCACTTCTGGCAGGCTTAGGGGACCATATGGGATGATGGAGATCAGGGATTGAACCCAGGTCGGCTGTGTGCAAGGCCTCCCCACTGTGCAAGGCCCTTCTCCAGCTCAAAGTCTCCTCACTTTCTAAGTGAGTACCAGAATTAAGTTAGTGTTCATTACGTCGAGAGCTTGGAATGTGCTACTCAAATGTAATGCTACACTGAGTATGTAATTCTCAGAACGTCTGAATGAGCAGTAACTTTCTGTTCCATTTTACAGTTGACCATACCTCTGCCCATTTGGATTTACTGTTGCTCTATTACTTTTCTTTGGGGGTGTTGCTGGCAGTTCATGGAGAATTGCACAGAACAAAGGACGAAACCCAGAATTACTGAATGCAAAGCATTCACTTTTCTTTCAGCATTCTTCCTACCTCTCTCTATTATTAAAGAATATTTTCCAGGGCCAAAGAGATAGCCTGGAGGTAAGGCATTTGCCTTGCATGCAGAAAGATGGTGGTTCGAATCCCAGCATCCCATATGGTCCACTGAGCCTGCCAGGAGCGATTTCTGAGCGTAGAGCCAGGATTAAACCCTGAACGCTTCTGACTGTGATCCAAAAACCAAAAACCAAAAAAAAAAAAAAAAGAATATTTTCCAAGCAGTGCATCAATGTTTCATCAATGTTTACAAAGGGAAAAGATCTGCAGTCAAAGTGGCCTCAGTGGAGATATTCTAGGAAAAGCAAATGGAACCAATATAATGGATATGGTTATTCACAGAAATATTATTGATTGTAACTCTCTATCTTTTTAAATTTTTTTTTTCAGTTTTTGGGCCATATTTGGTGATGCTCAGGGGGGTACTCCACATATGAGAAAAATTCCTTCCCTCCTGTGCTACTGCTCCAGTCCTAGTCAATCAATTCTTGGTATATTTATTTGGTTGGTTGGTTGGTTGGTGACTGATATCCCATAATAGGTAAACACTTGCCTAGGAGAGTCATTTTTTTAACCTGTGTTTTAGATTATTATGTTAATTCATGAATTCTTTATTGATCACTATCTTCCTCAGATACGTATCAGATATACACAGATGTAGAAACTGAAGTTTCTACACAGGCAAGTGTTTTTTTCCAAGATCTTGTGGGCAGGTAGATAGTGACAGAGATAAAATTAGAACAAGGGTCATTGTTTTCTTTTTTTGGGGGGGGGGGCACACCCAGGGGCACTCAAGGGAAACTCCTGGCTCTGATCTCAGGAATTGCTCCTGGCAGGCTCAGGGAACTATATGGGATGCTAGGGATTGAACCTGGGTTGGCTGTGTGCAAGACAAATGCCCTATCCACTGTGCAATCGCTCCAGCTTCAAGAATCAGTGTTTTTTATATGAACCAGGCTGTTCCCCTCTAAACTAGCAATCAATCAATGGCAACTATTTTTTCAGCATAAATACTCCTGTTTCTTTTCAGCCTACACAGCTCCCAGCATTATAAATATTTCTGAGAATAGCCTTATGTAAAGGGCAACTTTTTTGGGTACTGTGCACGGGGTTTATGAGGTTTTATTTATTATATTTAAATGGCAGAGCAGAAAGGAAGGAAACAGAGCTACTTCCCTAAATGCTTTCCCCACTCCCTTTCTGCAAAGATGAAGCAATCACTTGGCAAGATGTCATCATCCCAGTGAATGTAAAACCTGACAAGTTACAGGAAACTTGATCATTCTTTGGTTCAGAAACTTGTGAATCTTTTCCTCAATACATGATACAAAACAGATGAGTCAAGTTGTCTGTGAGATCAGTCATCTTTCCCTGCAGGCTATGTACAGTAAACTTTCCTGGTCCCTCAGGTTAGCTCATAATAGAGCCTTTGATGGGAAATCCAAGAGGTGTTGTTGACTTGGCAATACGTACAAAGAAGCAGATAGGAAAGACATGGGCAGGCTTCGACAGTGGAAGATATCATGTGTGCTCTGTTTGGAATCTTTGCAAAGAAATGTCATGGACCACTCTACCCAGCAGAGCTCCATATTTGTTATTGAATTATCTGTGGCTTTAGTGTTATCCAAACTTCTCTTCAAGAGGTCGTCTAAGGCATAGGACTAATCTATAGTTAGACCCTGCTGGAGTTTGTGACCTTTTCATTTTCATTGTGATCATTTTCATTTTGGTAACCTCTGACTCTGGAGATTAAGAGCAAAAAATAGGGCTTTTCTTGGCTTCCATTAATGACAGAAACTAGTCTTTCTGTTTTGGTGAGGTTAAGAACATGTTCTGGGGTAGAAAAGACATAGATTTATTACATATTTGCTACTAATTCTATGAATTGCACATAAAAAAACTCAGATGAAGCATTCAGAATACATGACAAGCCCTCACCATGCGTGAATTATAGTTTTCTCCATTCCTTTTTATTTTTACTTTTAGGTTTTTTTTTTTGGGAAGGGGGGTCACACCTGGCAGCACTCAGGGGATACTCCTGGCTCTGTGCTCAGAAATCTCCCCAGGAAGTCTCGGGGGACCATATGGGATGCCAGGATTCGAATCACCGTCCTTCTGCATGCAAGGCAAACACCCTACCTCCATGCTATCTCTCTGGCCTTTCTCCATGCCTTTTACTCCTATCACTCTGCTTTCTTTCATCTTTTGAATGTTGTCCTCCCTGTCTCCTCACCACCCTCTCCTATGTGTCTCCTTACTCTATGCTTTTGGATAAGGCCAAGCATTCCCCATTCTCCCATATAAGCTACAAACAAGTCACTTCTAGACAAAAATTCCACACCTTAAAAAAATGTGCTTTGGGGGCTGGAGTGATAACATAGCGGTAAGGTGTTGTATGCAGCCAACCTGGGATGGACCCAGGTTCCATCCCTGGCATCCCATATGGTCACCTGAGCTTTCAAGGAGTGATTTCTGAGCACAGAGCCAGAGGTAACCCCTGAGTGCCACCGGGTTTGGCCCAAAAACAAAAACAAAAGTGCTTCATGGTTTCACCATTGATGCCCTGTCCGCTGTCAGGAATAGGAAGTGCTGAAATGTGTTGAAAGTGGAAAAATGTGCTGAAGGTCTGGAAGGGAGTGGATATGGGGCAGGAGCAGAAGCCAGAGAAGGGATGTGCATAATGTAGCAGGTTCCCATCCACCTACTTGTCCTTTCAGTCTTTTTACATGTGTTTAGATACAGTGGTCCTCAAATTATCTACATGATTTTCATTTTCGTACTTCTGACATGAAAATAAAGCCTGCTTATTGAGTCACTTGACAGAATGGGAAAACTATACAGTACGGAGGGATTACCTGCCATTATCCCCACTTGGGAAGATACTGGCTAAGATTTTGGGGTTAGGGTGCTAGCACAATGGCAGGGCATTTGTGAAGATCACATGGCAGGTGACAGTGAGTACTGGGGATTGGAAACAGGGCCTCACACATGGTAGACATATGCTCTGTCATGTGATCCTCACTCCCAGCCCTCCATCCTATTTCTCCAAAATCATTAAAAACCATTTCTATAGCTTCAAAGAGGTCTTCAGTCCTGTAAAAAAAAAAAAAAGGTGGTTATAGATCAAAGGGCATTAGAAATAAAGAGCAGAGGCAAAGCAGATAAAATGAAGGTCAGAATAAAATGTTGGATAAGCATAAATGAATCTACTTATAATTAATATTGCTGTTACTGATTACAAGTGGTCCAATTTGGGCTGGTGTCATAGTACAGTGGGTAGGGTGCTTACTTTGCACATAGCTGACCTGGGTTTAATACCCTGAACCCCATATGGTCTTTTGAGTCCCATGAGGGGTGTTCTTACTGCAATTGGGTATGACCCCAAGCAAAACAAAACTCATTTTCTCCGTGTGTGTGTGTGTGTGTGTGTGTGTGTGTGTGTGTGTATGATTGCATATTCTTTTAAAATGTGCTTATTGGGCTGGCAAGATAGTACAGTGTGTAGGGAACTTGCCTTGCAAGTTGGCTGACCTGAGTTCAATCCCCAGCATCCCATATAGTTCCCTGAGTGATTCCTGAGTGCAGAGCCAGGAGTAACTCCTGTACACTGCTGAGTATGGACACAACCCCTAAATAAATAAATAAATAAATAAATAAATAATTAGGGACAAATACTCAAATTTTATAACTGGAACAGTAGTAGGTGAATACAGTAAGATATTAAAACCAATTGAAATACGTAAAGACCTTTAGCTTCCTCCCATCTCTGCTTACAGGTTTCTTCTTTGTTTATTTTTGGGTCACACCTGGTGGTGCTCAGAGGTTACTCCTGGCTTTGTACTCAGCAATCACTGCTGGCAGACTTGGGGGATAATATGGGATGCCGGACATCAAACCTGGGTTGGTCGCATGCAAGGCAAATGCCCCATCCTCTGTGTTATTACTCTAGTCCAGTTTCTTCTGTGTTATTTTAGAGACACAGACCTTTGGATACACATGAGCATGTCCTTAAGAGTCTCCTATATTAAAAAAAAATATATATATATATATATATATATATATATATGAGTCTCCTACATATTATTCAGTTCATTATAATCTTGGTTTCAATCTAGATCAGCAAAGATAGATCTAGCTTTTGAACAGAGACACAATTTCCACCTGAATGGATGTGGATAATCTAGTCGCTGGCCAGTATCTTATAGGAGATGGCCTAGTTCTTGCAATATCTTGTCCCTATTTTTTGAAACACTTTTATTTTGGGGATGAATTATGTCCATCAAATTCTTTTTCTTTCTTTTTGGGTTTTGGGCCAACCCAGTGGTGCTCAAGGATTACTCCTGACTGCAGTCAGGAATTACACCTGGTGGTGCTCTGGGGTCCATATGGGATGCCGGGGATCAAATCCAGGTTGTCAGTATGCAAGGCAAAGCCCTATCCATTGTACTATTTGGCTTTAGCCCCAGTCAATCAAATTATTATGTTATCTGGAATGGAACTATTTTAAAAAGATTAGACCTTTTATTAAAAAATATTTTTTGAGGGGCATGTATTTTGGATATGCTTTGGATTTGTTCTCATGGGTCTCTCCTGGTGCTGCTTGCGGGACCAGTATACGGTGGCAGGGATCAGCTTCATGGAAGGCCAGTACCTTATCCCTTTTACTATCTCTCAGCCTCTGGAGATAGACCTTTTAAGAGAAGATTCACTTGAAAAGTTGAGAGAAGACAGGCCACACGAGGACACAGAGAAGGTAGTGATCTGCAAGTTACAGAGAGAGGCCTCAGAAGAAACCAGACATGCTAACATCTTATGTCAGGCCTCCAGAATCATGAGAAGACAAAGAGCTTTTGTTAGACTCAATCTGTAATATTTTATTGCCGCAGCTTTAACAGACCAAGGCAAACAATCCATCTGTAATTATATAGAAAAGCCAATGGAGAATTACCCTCCTTGATTTAAATTTGAACAAATAAAGAACTTGGGGCAGAATTCAGGTTTCAAAAGATATCATTTTCCGAGTTTCCTTTACATAGGAAGTATACAAAAGTAGGAAAAAAATTAAGTAGCCTCTAGCATTGCATTTTAACATAGTGCTCTCTTCTTTCTATATTGCCATGAATATAATAAATACAATGTTAAAAGGTTCATTTTTCCGTCACCGTCCTGATGAAGCAATTGGAGTTTGGTTATTTTGACAGTATGAATCAACTCTGGTAGTGACAGAGGACTGTGATTCCAACTGTTTTGCAATAATAACTTTTTTTCCATTGCAGTTTTCACAAATAACCCTTTATGAGGAAAAGTGCTGTGTCATGAACTAAAAAAAAAAAATGCTCTAGACTGACTGACCTGTAACCCTTTCCATGGCTGTCAAAACTAGAACTGGAACAGATTAGCAAAGCAGTCAGGTGGCATATTTTTAGATTACCCAGAAATGATTTGGCCTCCACCCCCATCACTCAGTTTTTCAGGGCAAATGAGAGCAGGAAAGAAAGAATCCACTAGACCAGCAGGCTTCATACAGTGTGGATTTTCATGACGTTGTAGGGTGTCTTAGTGGCCAATAACTGTGTGGTCTATTACAATTCCTTCACTCTCCTCTCCCAGCAGAAATCAGGTGATTAAACCAACATCCTTGGCCTGAATAATACTTCCTGTTCTGCTCTAATCTACTGTAATGGGGTCTATGTCTTCTTTCTAGGGCTAAAGTTGAATTGTAAATCAATTAATTGGTATATTATTAAGCATATGGAGCCTATATTAACAGCTTCTTTCAAAGAGAACAATGACCTACAGGACTTGATTTCCACAGGGACTCTTTGGACCTTCCAATTTGGGTTTTTGAGCTCCTGTGAAGCTTGGTGAGTGCTCTTGCTCTTCTGTTCTATGCATTTTACAGGTCTGGCTCTCATGATTCAATAGCCAAGAGAAACAGAGGGGTGTAGAGGTAACAGAACCTCACTCTGAGTGAAAAGTTCAGAATGAGGAAATTACGGAATGCCACGAGCTTCCCCCATTTCTTTTTTTTATTTTCTTTATTCACCAATATGTATTAGTAACTTTCTGATGGGCATTGTCTTAAGTGCCAAGGGCAACACCTAGCGACATGTTCTCATCGCATTCATTTTCCTACCCAACAGGTTTGCCAGAGGCCCTGGTCTACATTCCTGGGATAGATCAGAATGAACTAGAAAGTACTAGTAGAATGGGGACTTGGAGCGAGTTTACAACGAGCTGGAGAAGAGTCTTGCTGGGGGTGGGGGTGTGTGTGTGGCAGCCACAAGCCCGTCTCTAAATTCCATGACCTGACTCCTCAATAATCAAAAATGGATTTAAGGGTTAAGTAGGAACATCCTGAAAGTTTGTGGGCTCCCAATTCTGCTTTGCAGTTTTTGTTTGATGGGAACTGGGGCAGCCAGCAGAGAGAGGGCTGATGAGAGAGCAGAACCCGCTCATGGGTTTCCAGAGGGAAATGGCAGGTCCAGTGTGTTTCCTTCGCTTTTGGGGTACTTTCTGAAAATGGGGCCTGAGGACAGAACTGTGCATCCTAGAGCCTCATGTCCCTCCGGGGGTGCCTGCAGGACTTCTCAGGATCCTCTTTCCTGCCTTGGCCCAGGTCCCAGCTGCAAGTTGGGAACCCCTTAGGAAATCACCTCACCCACCACCAGGCTCTCAGGTCTTTGGAGCACCCCTAAAATAGCTTGTGCTGAGAGTGAGGGGGATAATAAGCCTGTTTCACGCAAACTCCAACCATGCAGCAGCTGGAGCCACCATCTTAAGCTGGCATGCATCCCAGACCCTGGCCATTGTGCTCCCTGAGAAAAAAATGCGCCTCGACAGCCAAGCTTCCCTTTCTATCCCATATTTAATGTGGGGAAATGAGAATTAAAAAATAAATAAATAAAAGACTCGCTTTCTGCACCCCAACCCCGGCCAAGGGGGGTCCCCCTCATAGGGAAAGCAAGCCAGGCCTGCCTAGGCGGGAGAAAGTTGCAGGCCCCGCCAGCCCGCCCAAACGCCCGCTCACGTGACACCGTGGGCCCCCCACAGGGCGGGGAGGGCGGCCGGCGCGCAAGCGCGTGCGCATACCCGACGCTCGGTCACCACCCCGTGTGCGCTTGCGCATAACCGGCACTAGGCCCCCTCCCCACCCGAGCGCGCATGCGCATTCTCATTTAGGGCCTCCCGGGCGCGCGTGCGCATGCCCGTTACTCGCTCCCTCCCAGGGTGCGCGTGCGCATACCCGCCGCACGGGGGTCTTTCCTCTACCCGGGTGCGCATGCGCATTCCCGGTTTTGGGCCACCCGGGTGCGCGTGCGCATATCCGTCCTTCGTCCTGCCGGGCGCGCGCGCCGACGGGGCGGGCGCATGCGCAGGGGGGCGCGCCGCCTCCGGCCCGCGGCGCGGGTTGTCTATGGCTTGGCTTGGCGGCGGCGGTGGCCATGGCGCCCTTCCCCGAGGAGGTGGACGTGTTCACCGCACCGCACTGGCGCATGAAGCAGCTGGTGGGGCGCTACTGCGACAAGGTAACGGGCACACGCCCTGCGGCGCCCCCCTGGCACACACACACGCACGACACCCGGCCGGGGCCTGCGCAGCTGTGGTTCCCCATCAGGCCTTTGGGACCCCCCTGGGGGACCCCCACTGGAGCCCCCCTGAAGGGCCCCCTTTGCAGCCTTGCAGCGCTGCCCTGCGCCCCCTTTTTCTGCCCCGGGTTTTAATTTGGGGGAGGATGGGATCCTCAAGTCTTTGCAGTCTGCACCCCCAAACCCTTGGCCAGCTTCTCCCCGCCTGGCATCCCCCCTTAACACGCTTATTTTTTTTTTTATTTTGTTCCCCTTTCCCCCCCATCATCAGGACCACCATTGAGCACCCACCCAGGTGGACGTGGACGGTGGGCAAAGTTTGCTTGGGCACCTTGAGCAAGCACTTTGCTGGATGGGTCCTTCCTAGATGCCCAAAGAGCACTTTTCGGGGGGATGATCAGTGTGTCTGTTGCTGGGGAGGGTGTGTCAGGGACCTTTGGTTGGTGATTTCTCTCCCCAAGGTAGGGGAGGGGGTCCCCACTCACCCCAATACTACTCTTGCAGTTGAGTCCAGTGAAATGCACCTTGGAGACAGACAAGGTTGAGAGTGCAGAAAAATTTTGGGGGGGACCTTTTTTAAGTTAGGTAACGTGCAGTGTAGCAGACGCATCAGGGGGTGCTAAGAGCCACCCTGCGAGGCCAGACGGGCCGAGGGATAGATGGTCACTTAGTTGCTTTGCTCAGGGCTCCATCCCTAAGCAGACACCAACACCTTCATGTTGCAGGCCCGCCTGCGACCCTCCTCTCTTCTGCTCTGCATCTTTGGAACCGTCCTGGCTCAGTGGTCACTTAAAATGCCAACACAGGCCAAGGAGTGCTTGCCCATCTTCATTTGCTGAATTGAATCTCGCCCAAAGCGGTTCCAACTCTGGAGGCCCCGTGTTGACAGACTAATCTGATAGCATCGCTGAAGGTTGGGACCCACACACACTTCGATTGGCCTTTGGAATAATTTTTCAGTGGATTGCATTGGGGCTGAGGCCCTTGGAGGATCTTAAGCTGATCCCTTCATGCACTCTCTTAAACCGTTGTCTCCAGGCTCCTTGGAGTAGAAGTTGAAGCTCCCACATGAGTCCTGTGTGCAGCTAAGGGCGAGCGCCCCCAAAATAGGAAATCTGGGGATAGCTGGGCCATTGCACTGTATGGACCCCTGTAGCCAAGGCACTTGCCCGAGTTTGAGTTTGTAAGTAAACCCGTGTTGCATGTAGTGCTTTCCCCAAATTCTTTTTGGCTTTTGAGTGGTTAACCAGACTGAATCCTTTACTTGCATAAAAGAAAAGTAGACAGAGGGATTTGCTCTGTTTTGTTTTTGTTTTGTTGCTTAAAATCCAAAAAAGAGACCAAAGGCTGCTGAAAGACAGCAGTGTCTTTCCAGTTCAGGCTTGGGCAGAGGGAGTCTGGGAGTAGCGAAATTGAGGCAGTTTTTGTGCCGGGCAGATGTATTTTTTCTTGGGTTTATGGCCCTCCTCAGATTTCCACATCTTTATGATCTGGTCTTCCAAAATAGTTAATATTTATGGCTTCCTTTAACTACAAACGGGACTAGCCTCTGATAGCAATTTTTAAAGGCCATTAACGAGGTTTTGTGGTAAATGAGAATGCTAGAACAACATGTGAAACTGTGGCATTCTTTTTAAAAACCATGTAAGAGGTCTGAGTGATAGCCCAGTTGAGGAGGGCATTTGCCTTGCACACAGCCCACCAGGGATCCATCTCCAGAATCCCATATGGTTCCCTTGAGCCTGCCAGGACTGATTTCTGAGCGCAGAACCAGGAGTAACTCCTGAGCGCTGCCAGGTGTGGCCCCAAAACCAAAAATAAAATAACTGTGTGAGCTAAGTCTTTTTAATATTTGAATACTTTTTTTGGGTTTGTTTTTATTTTTTGAGTCACGCCCGGTGGCGCTTGGGGGTTATTCCTGGCTCTGTGCTCAGAAATTACTCCTGGCAGGTTCCAGAGACCATATGGGAATCCATGGGATCGAACCCTGGTCCGGCTGTGTACGAGAGCTGCTGTGCAATTCTCCGGCCTTCAATATTTGAAAGAAGCATTTCAGTTGGACACATTACAAGTCAGAATAATCACTAATTCCAAGTTAATTAGCTGTAGTTAATGAGATGGGTGTATATATTCATTAAGAAGATTAAAAGTTCAGTTTTTCTGAACTGTGTATCAAAGACCAAGGTGATTTTGAGGAGGAATAAAAAAAAAATGGACATATCCTGCATAGGAATTCTACACCCAGATTTCTTATAAATACTAGTAGCTAGTGGAAATCTCTCCCAAGAGTCCTTTGGGAGTTATATTCTCAAAGGACAATTTGTTTTTATTCACTCATTATCTTAGATTTTTGTCCTAATTATCTTTGGGTTGTAATGGGCCAGCCATGTCTAACCAAAACTGCCTAGAGAAGAATTGTACGAAGTGAGAATTAGTTTTCATCCTTCACGATATTTTTAAACTCTGACGGTGAATGCCCAGGAATTAGAAAGAAGAGAGTTTTATTTCCCCTTACACTGTAAGGAGAGCACAGAATCAAGCTCTTTTTCTGTTTTTGTTTTGTTTTTGTTTTTGGTCACCCGGCAGCGCTCAGGGGTTACTCCTGGCTCTACACTCAGAAATTGCTCCTGGCAGGCACGGGGGACCATATGGGATGCCGGGATTCAAACCACAGTCCTTCTGCATGCAAGGCAAACACCCCACCTCTGTGCTATCTCTCCAGCCCCTTTTATTTTTTTATTTTGTTTTGTTTTGTTTTGTTTTGAAGCTCATTTTCTAAGAGTATATTTAACTGTATTTTGCTGTTTGGAAACCATACCTAGTGCTTGGAAGTGTTTTCCCTCTGGGAACCATGTGGTGCCATGGATTGAACTTAGTCTCTTGCATGCAAAGCCTTCATTTATCCTTTGAGCTCTTTTTATTCCATTCCAACCACTATTTCCTTAAGTATATTTTACAAGTATCTATTCTTTTACTTGTATCAGCTAGACTTTTCTATGCTTAAACTGAGTTCCTTAGAATGATATAGTCTATCGTTGTGGGGAGCATTTTAAGTAATGCTGTTAAATACCTAATTTAATACTTTTCCCCAAGATCTTTTTCTATATTTATACAAGCTCTTTTACCCCTAATTTTTATCCAGACAGTTCTTTGATGAAGGTATAGACAGGGTTATTTCCTTTTAAATAATAGTGGATTTGTAGGCCCAGCTCAGCTAGACCAGACTCAATAAGCAGTTCATAGTACAGGAGGGCCCAAGATGTCTTGTTTAATTTTCTTTTCTTTTTTGGGGGCGGGAGGGACATACTCAGTGGCACCCAGGGGTTACTTCTGGCTCTGCTCTCAGTAATCGCTCCTGGCAGGCTCCGGGGACCATATGGAATGCCAGGGTTATTGAACCTGGTCTTTCCCAGGTCTGCATGTGCAAGGTAAAGGCTGTGCTTATCGCTCCGGCCCCGATTTTTTTTTTTTAATTTTTTATTTATTTTTTATTTGGGTAACTTTTTTTTTTTTGGATTTGTTTGGTTTTTTTGGACCACACCCTATGGTCCACAGGGGTTACTCCTGGCTCAGCACTCAGGAATCTTGCCTGGAGGTTCTCAGGTGAACATTTGGGATGTCGGGATTGGACATGGGTAAACAATGTGCGAGGCAAACGCCTTACCCCATCTCTACCCTATCTTCTGTACTATTACTCTGCTTCGGAGTAATCACTCTTTGATTTTTTTAATTTTTCTTTTCTTTTTTTTTTTTTTTTTGACCACATCTGGTAATGCTTCAGGGTTAGTACTTCCAGCTTTGTCCTCTGGTGGCATCACTCCTGGTTATGTAGGGATACCATATAGTGCCCGGTTATTCAATGTGGACCCTCCCCTTGCAGAGTATGCACCAGCCCTTTGAGCTGTCTGAAGTCCAGTGCAATTCTTGCTAATTCATTAATCCCGTCTAAATTGGTAGATTTTTTTACTAAACATTTTGCATTAGATCACATTTTTTTCCAGTTTATTTCCCATTCCTCAGGGTCCCCACACTTAACTCTATTTGGTTCGCTGCAGAGTATTTTGGTTCTACTGATAGTTCAGTGTTAGCTTGTAAAAGCATTGAGGTTCTACTGATTGTGCAATGTTAGCTTGTGTTGGTAGTGTGAGATGTGGTGCGAGCTAAAAAGTAGGTTTATGATCTCTGGATGAAAGTAGCAGGAGTGGTTTTACAGCCCGTTCTCTGAACCCATTTTCTGGGAACAAACGAGGTGGTGATAAAGATAACAATAATATGATATTATTATTATCGACTCATATGTGAACCAGTAGTAGAACAGTCAAGTAGTGGAGGCCTGATGGGACAACTGAGGTAAGGCATTGAAAAGTGCTGTCTACTTCATTAATAGTTTACAAAGAAAAGACTTTCAATGTTGGCCTGTGCCTTGGTTAGGAAATAACACAGAATAAATGGAGCATATTTAGAACAGGGAACCAGGATCCGGAGATATAGCACAGTGGTAAGGTGTTCGCCTTAGACGCAGAAGGACGATGGTTTGAATCCCGGCATCCCTTATGGTCCCCTTAACCTACCAGGAGCGATTTTTGAGCATAGAGCATAGGGGTTCAGGAGGAACCCCTGAGCGGGTGTGACCCAAAAACCAAATAAAATAAAATAAAATAAAATTGTTAGAACAGGGAACCAGGTAGAGCATTATGATGGGAGGTGGTTTAGTTTTCTGTTTTTCTCCATACCTGTCTTTGGAGAGACTGATTTATTGGAGAGAGGATTGAACTTGAGAGGCTGGAGAGGAAGGAAAAAGGAATTTAATGAGCTCTTACTATATGGTTAAGTTATTTCTTTTAATCCTCCCAAAATCCCTCCCTGCAAGACAAGTATTATCCTTCATTTAATATGAAGGAACAGACTTAGTGACTTAGTGGTTAAGAAATTTACCCAAGTCATTCAGTGGGTAATTAGTGGAAACCTGCATTTTAATCTTAAGATTTCCCTTGTCTGGGGCTCAGGTATTTCTCAGTACCTTTTTGGTAATCCTTTTACTAGTGCTTAGATTTTTTTTTTTTTTTTTGCATAACATATTACTAATGGGTATAGTATTACCTTAGGCAAAATAAGTTAGCCGATAATTAACAGAGCATTATTTAGTCCTTTAAGTATTCTGTTGACTGAGTAGATGAAAGTCAAATTTGTTTGGATAATAAATTGGGGGCTTTATTAGTCCATTTTTCTTGTTGGTATCTGGTTTTTAACTTCTTATCTACTCTCCTAAGTAACACTTGTGACTCAGTTTGAAGACAGGCTGTTAAGATTGAAGGTTGTTGTCTTACACTTTCTTTGACCTGATTTTCACTGTTTGAGAATGTCTGAAGAAATGTTAGGTTTCTTTGCTCTGTTTTGTTTTTTGGACCAAACCAGTAGCGCTCAAGGCTTACTCCTGGCTCTCTGCTCAGGGGACTATTTGGGGTGTCTGGGATCGGATCTGGGACCAGCCACGTGTAATGTACCTACCCTCTGTACTATTGCTCCAGGCCCAAGTTCTTTTTTAAAAAATATGAGAGAGACCATGTTACTGGGTTTTTTTTGTTGTTGTTGATTTGCATATCTTACATAGTTTTATATAAGTTGTTGAATTTGCCATCCGTCAGAGTGAACATGTTCAGAGGTTGAATAGAAGCATATCCTCTACACAGGGCTAGAGTGATAGCACAGACTGTAGGGCATTTGCCTTGCATGTGGTTGATCTGGGCTTGATCCCTGGTACCTAAATGGTCCCCAGAACCTGCCAGGTACGATTTCTGAGCTCAGAGCTGGAGTAATCCCTGAGTACCACGGGGTGTGCCCCTACGCCTTTACATAGTAGTTTTTCAAAATGGGTCAGAAAAATCAGATTTGTGGGTCAGAAACAGCATGCTTTGAAAAAAAAAAAAGTTATGTTTTATCACAAATTCCTGATGTATGTGCAGAGGGGCCCGAGACATAGCACAGTGGGTAGGGCATTTACCTTGTAAACGGTTGACCCAGGTTAGATCCTGGGCCTGCCAGGAATAATTTATGAACACATAGCCAGGAATAACCCTGAGCACTGCTGAGTATTAAACCCCCCTCCCCATGCCACCCCCCCCAAAAAAAATTTGTGCAGAATTCCTTTAGTATAGCATTTCTGAACTGTAGCACTGTTGGCATTTTGGGACAGATAATTCTTTGTTCCAACACTGTGGGGTTTTTATTTGAATCCCTGGCAGTGCCCCTGTTGATGTCAGTGTGGTGTGGACGGAAATGTCTCTAGATCTTAATCATTATCTGGTGAGAACTAGCATTCTATCAATCATTCTTTCTGACAGATTATTCTATCGCATCTAAAAAAAATAGCTTTATGACTGGGACTCACAGTATATCTCAAAAGAACACATTTTAGAGTCGTAGAGACTTAATTTCTGTTTTGTTGTCAGCAATTTGTATGCTTTTGGGTAAATTATTTACTCTGAACCTCAGTGTTTTGTTTAACCCACAAAACAGGAATTCACATACTTTTGGGGATTGTTGTTAAGAAGGAACAGTGTTTAGTATCAGGCCTAACATATTAGAAGCCAGTTATATTTCAGAGATTATACTTGTCTATGATTATTTTTTTTTCTCAGTCACACCTGTGTGCTTGTGACTTTGCAAACAGAAAGCTAGAGAAATGTTTAGATAAATAGATTTTTACAAAGTTAATTTGTATATGCCTTGGCGTCATAACTACTAAACCTGTTGATCTTAGAGAGTAGGGTAAAAATAATTGGTACAAGTGGAGAAAAAAATAGACGGATTGAATAAGGACTTCTAAATGATAGTTTAATTTGTGCTAAATACAGAAAAACAACAAGACGCCTAATTATGGCTTTTTAAGAAAACTTACTAAATAATCATAGAATCCCTTGAGGCGGTTAATATTATTGGCCTTATTTTACAGAAGGGGAACAGGTTAGTGGCTCATTGGTGACATGGTTTCACACCTACGGAGCACAGAACCCTTTTATGTGTTTGACTCATAAAATGTGTTTCTCTGTGATAAGAATCACATGCTTCTTTTAGTTTGTTATTCAGTTTGAAAGATTCTCTCTCTCTCTTTCTCTTTCACACACACACACACACACACACACACACACACACACACACACACACACACACACACTCTCTCTCTCTCTCTCTCTCTCTCTCTCTCTCTCACTCACTCACTCACTCACTCACTCACTCACTCACTCACTCACTCACTCACCCACCACACCCGCACTTCAGAAATCGCTCCTGGCAGGCTTGGGGAACCTTATGGGCTGCTGGGATTCGAACCATCATCCTTCTGCATGCAAGGCAAATGCCCTGCCTCCATGCTATCTCTCTGGCCCCTGAAAGATTCTCTTAAGAATTTGTTGAGTATAGAAAGAGGGGAGATAGCACAGCGGCATTTGCCTTGCAAGCAGCCGATCCAGGACCAAAGGTGGTTGGTTCGAATCCCGGTGTCCCATATGGTCCCCCGTGCCTGCCAGGAGCTATTTCTGAGCAGACAGCCAGGAGTAGTCCCTGAGCACCGCCGGGTGTGGCCCAAAAACCAAAAAAAAAAAGAAAGAAAGAGGAGGTACAGTAAATGCACCCCATATACACCTCAACCCAGGCTCTTTGCCTGGTCTGTATTGTGAATTGGGGGACCAAAAAAACAAAACAAAACAAAACAAAAAAAAGAGTTTGTTGATAGAGACCAGAGTGAGAGCACAAATGGGAGGTTGTTTGTCTTGCACGCATCCTACCCTGTCCCTGTCGATCCCTGACGATCCCTGACATCCATGTTTCTCCATGCCTGCCAGGAGTAATTTCTGAGTGCAGAGCCTATAGTAACCCCTGAGTGCTGCCAATTGTGGGCCCCTCCCCAAATTTGTTGAGAATATATGTAAGATTTCTACATGCTTTCCTTAATTTATAAGTTCACTAATTACTTTTTTTGACATCTCTATCCTAAAGAAAATTTATAGACATTATTGCCTTATTTGACTTTCTTTTGAACTTTTTGTTGTTTTTGTTTTTGGGCCATACCCAATGATGTTCAGGGGTTACTCCTGGCTCTGTGTTCAGAAATCGCTTCTTGCAGGCTCAGGGGACCATATGGGGGGCCAGGGATTAAACTCGAGTCTGTTCCAACTTGGCTGCGTGTAAGGTAAACAGCCTCTGCTGTGCTATCACTCTAGCTCCAATGACTCATTTTTTTAAATTGCACTTTTTTCTTTTTTAGAGAGAAAGAGACAGAGAGTGAATTACAGATTTTTTATTAATTTATTTAAACACTGGTTAACAAAGTTGTTTGTAATATGAGGTTTCTGGCATTCATTGTGCCTGCACCAGTCCCACCACCGCTGTGACCTTCCCTCCGTAATTGCCCCCACTTTTCCACAAACCTCAACCTGCCCCTTTAACAGGCACAAAGTATTTTCGCACTTTTCTTTCCATTACTTATTACAATTCAATGGCTCATGGACTTACTGAAAAAATTACTCCAGTAAAAGAGAATTTGTGGAAGTAGTTCTATCTCACAATGGCGTCATTAATCCACTCTGACAGTGAGTTAAGCTGTTTGTTGCGAGCTGGGCCTTCCCTGTTCCTGAGATTAGTTGGAGTCTGTGCTACTTTCTCATCTGATTTGGTATCCTGCCACTCGGCTGTTTGTATTGAGGTGCCAAATGTGTTCCACGAACCCCCAGACCTGTAGAACTGGGCCATAAGTTTACGTGATATCAGCAGCTTACGTGTGGGATGTCGGTGTAACTGCTAGGGCTTCTAGAAGTCTAGGGTGGGGATCGGGGAGATTTCTAGCCCCCACTCTGATGAAGGACTAGAGATTTTTTTTTTAGACCCTAAAAACAGGTATAGCTGGAGTTTTTATGCTTGGGGGGAGTGGTGGGTGTGATGTCTGCAGACATTAGTTATGTGAAGCAGTAAAGCTTGGTTGCTCTGTGGGGTGTGGGGAGAGGGCCGGGGACTTCAGCCTGCCCCCCTCCCGAGGGTACCCCAGGATTTTCAGTTGGGAGACCAGTCCTTGTACCCATGATCTTGCACGGCCTGTCTTACAGCTCTTCTGAGATTAGTTGTTGACTCTCTGGAGTGAGTGAGGCCGATGTACTTGTGTGGCAAAGGCTGTGGATGTCTGTACTGACTTCTTCATGTTCTCTTTATTAGATACTTCCTGATAATTTTGTTTGTTTTGTTGTTTGTTTGAGCTGCGCTCAGGGGGTACTTCTGACTCTGCGCTCAGAAATCTCTCTTGGGCAGGCTGGGGAAGGGGGACGACCATGTGGGATGCCCTGGATCAAGCCCTGGGTCGCTCTACCTGCTGTGCTACTCAGCTCCGCCCCTCCCTGATACCATTTGATTGAGAACATTCACTAGTGAATTTTGCATCCCATATCTTAGGACAAAATCCCCTCAGCTTTGGTTTGACCAAATTTAGCTCGTATATTATTTTTGTACTCAGAGCTCAGGTTGAAAGATGAAGAAGTGGCTTCTTATTGGAAGCTTCTTGTGGGTCAGAAGAAGGCATGGTCCTTTAGAACTGCCCCCCCTCAAAAAAAAAAAGAAGAAAGGAAAAGACTAGAAAGAAAAGAAGAGCTAAGATTGACTTGTGTGTGTGTGTGTGTGTGTGTGTGTTTTGGGTCACACCCGGCAGTGCTCAGGGGTTACTCCTGGCTCCATGCTCAGAAATTGTTCCTGGCAGGCATGGGGACCATGTGGGATGCCGGGATTTGAACCGATGACCTTCTGCATGAAAGGCAAACGCCTTACCTCCATGCTATCTCTCCAGTCCCGCTAAGATTGATTTTTATGTTTGTAAGATTGATATATTGTGTTTGAAAATCCAAAAGAATTAATATTTGATGGTCTGAGAAAATTTTGAAATTCTATTGTTCACAAATGCAGCTTTATTGGAACGTAGCTAGATTTATAGGGCGACGCATGTGTTGAAACAGCTAAATTAAATAGTTGAGAAAGGTAGTATGCCCTTAAAATTTAAAATGTTCTTAGTTTCCCACCCCCTTTTTGGAGGCCTCATCCGGAGGCACTCAGGGCTTACTCCTGGCTCTTGTGCTCAGAAATTGCTCCTGGCAGGCTTGGGGTACCATATAGGATGCTGGGATTCGAACTATCTTTGGTCCTGGATCCACTGTGGTGCAAGGCAAAAGCCCTACCTCCTGTCACATGGCTATCACTTGGCCCCTCCCCTCCCTTTTATAAAAAGAAGTCATCAACTGTTGAAGATCATTTTGCCTAATGGGGGTTGGTTAGTGCCCTTCACTGTTTCATTTCCTTTGACTAAAGAGTGTTCCTAGAGGCAGAGTTAATTATTTAGTTTATCTGATAAACATCCCAATATTAGCTGCTCATTAAATAATTCAGTGGAATGAAAGTGTATGAGTTGTATAGAAATTAATGATCAATTTCTAAATTAGATTGCTCATATTAACTTAGTTAACCATTCATTTTAAGTTCACAGCAACCATATAAATAAGGTAGTGCTGGTAGTTTAAACACCAAGGAAAACCTAAGGCACAGAAAAAGGAAAAAAAAACTTTATTTTTGGGGTTTTGCTTTTTGGGGTCACCCCCTGTGACACTCAGGGGTTACTCCTGGCTCAGCACTCAGAATTACACTCCTGACTTGGGAGACCATGTGGGATACTGAGGAATTGAACCTCGGTCTGCCCAAGGCAAATGCCCTACTCAGCTGCGCCACTGCTCCAGCCCCCCCACCCTTTTTTTTTTGGTTTTTGGGTCACACCTGGAGGGCCTCAGGGGTTACGCCTGGCTTTGCCCTCAGAAGTCGCTCCTAGGCAGGCTCGAGGGACCATATCGAATACCTGATTGAATCACTGCCCGTCCTGAATTGTTGCATGCAAGGCAAATGCCCTACCGCTGTCCTATCTTTCCAGCCCCCAAAACAGCATTCTTTTTTTTTTTTTTTTTTTTTGGTTTTGTTTTTGTTTTTGTTTTTGGGTCTGTAGCGCTCAGGGGTCACTCCTGGCTCTAAGCTCAGAAACCGCTCCTGGCAGGCTCGGGGGACCATATGGATATGGGATTCGAACCACCTTCGAACGCCCTACCTCCATGCTATCTCTCTTGCCCCAAAATCGGCATTCTTAAACTTATTTGTTATATAATTATTATTTGTTATATAATTATTTATGAATAGATCAGACTACTATTTGTTTTTGGTTTTGTTTTGTTCAGAGCGGTGCACAGAACTTACGTGGCTCTGTGCTCGAGAACATTCCCTGTGGGCTGAGGAGACCATCTGGATTGTTGGGGTGTAGCACTGTATAACACAAATAATTGCCTCTCCTTGCTGGTCTCTCTCTGGGCCCCAGACAGACTCATCACGATAAAAGTTTAAGCCAGTTGCAATAAGTATTTTTTTAAAATTTCTACTTTGTAAGAATAATTTAACAGCCTAAAGAACATTTTGAACCAAGTCAAACTTCCTTTACACATTATCCTATTTTACATAATGTTTACATACAGCTGTTGTATTCTCTTTAGCATACATAGATATCAATGGAATTTTAGATTTGAGGGAATATGGCCTAACTATGGCTTATTTACAGATGCATTATTTTTTTCTTTAGCACCAACCCCGGAGAAGGCAAACCAGTATCTGCCTAGCATAGTGCTTTTTTAAAATTTTATTTTATTTTTTTGGTTTTTGGGTCACACCCAGCATCACTCAGGGGTTACCCCTGGCTCCATGTTCAGAAACAGCTCCTGGCAGGCTTTGGAGGACCATATGGGATGCCGGGATTCAAACCACCGTCCTTCTGTATGAAAGGCAAACGCCCTACCTCCATGCTATCTCTCTGGCCCCATAGTGTTTTTGTTTTTGTTTTTTTTTTAAAATAGCACTAGTGTAACTTTTTAATGTGTGAATTTCCTTTATTTGTATTGTAACTAAGTATAAAAGATTATTTAGTTTACTGATATACATCAGTATTTAGTAATATATACTGATAATAAAATAAATATTATATATTTATAATATTTATAAATATATATAATATTTCCTATTAATATTTGATATTTAATATATAAAATATAATACTTAAATATATAAGATAATATTTACACATTATACAATATAATAAAATAAAAGAGTTATCTTGCTCTGTCAAACAGAGCATGTTTGAATATTTCTTTTTCTTAGTGGTGCCTATGGGCATATATTGACAGTAGCTTGTACCATCTTTTCATTCAGCTCTCGAAGACGAACTTTTCCAACAACAATGACTTCCGTGCTCTCCTGCAGTCTCTGTATGCCACTTTTAAGGAGTTCAAGATGCAACGAGCAGATCTGAGAACGAGTACATCATCGGTTTGCTCCAGCAGCGCAGCCAGACCATCTACAATGTGCATTCGGACAAACAAGCTCTCTGAGATGCTCAGCCTCTTTGAAAAGGGACTGAAGAACGTGAAGGTGAGCTGCGAAGGTCAGATAACTACTTGTTGAAGCACTGAGGAGACTATTGTGTTTTCGATAGTAGTAGTACATGATGTTCTATTCAAGAAGCAAGTTGCCACTTGTTGAATAATAAGGCTTCGTTCAGAGGATTTCTTTTTGTTTTGTTTTGTTTTATTTTTTGGCCACGCCTGATAACACTCAGGGTTACTCCTAACTCTGTGCTCAGGAATTACTCCTGGTTGGCTCGGCGGACCATATGGGGTGCTGGGGATCAAACCTGGGTTGGCCTCGTGCAAGACCAATGCCCTACTTTTGTGCTATTGCCCTGGCCCCTGTTGAAGGGATTTCTAAATAGGGATTTGGAGGAGAGAAAGATTGGATTTTGCTCTGAATCCAACCAGGACTAGAGAGGACATATGGTCAAGAAGCAGGGTGGAAAGTGAGGAAAAACAGAGGAAACAGGTAAGGGTGGATTCTTGCTCCAGTGACTGGAGGAATTTTTACTGGAGGCAGGTCAAGATGAGATGGTATCAAAGATCACAGGTAGGGCAAGGAGGACCATATGCTACTGCCATAAATTTTTACTAAATGGACTCAAGTTTTTAAAGTTGGATTAAATGGACACTAGACAACTTAAGGTCATGGTAAGGTTAAGGAGGTTTTGCCAGTCACCCCTTATTTGAAGGAAAGAGATTCTGTCCTCTGAATGGTGTAAATACATTTCTCATTCCATTGACCTTTCTGCTTATTTTAGTTTTTAGTTTTGGATCACACCCAGCAGTGTGTAGGGATTACTCCTGGAAATACTTGGGGGACCAATTGGGGGTACCAGGAATTAAACTCGGGTCAGCTGCATACAAGACGAGTGCCTTACCCACTGTGCTAGCTAGCCCTTATACCTCAGGTCTTTCTGTCTAATAGGAACCATCTGTTGAGCATGCTGGTAGCTAGTCAGGAATATGTCTAGAGACTGGGCTGGCAGTATCTTTTGATGGTGGTGGCACCCTGCCACGTACCTTGGTTTGTGCTTGGAATATCTGCGATGTTAGCATCTTCAGTCAGTACTGCAGGAGTTTACTTCTTTGAAACAGACCATGTGAATGTCTCGAAGACCTGTTTTATATGGTCTGAGCAATCAGGTTTTAGTTTTGGGACTTCCAAGAGAGAGACTGAAATTGGAGACATTGACTTGGAAAGTTGTGGCCAGATACAAGAGGAAACTGTTTTTAAGGTACAACCAGTATCGTTAAATGGCAGAGTGCAGCAAGAATAGTGATTTACCCGGCAGTTTCTTTCATGTCTGGTTTGCTGGAGCTTTCCAAAAGGAATCCTAGATTAGACTTTCAAAAGTCTCTCAAGCCAAGGATGTCAAGAACTGAACTTGCCAACAGATCTCACCAGTAAGGACTATAGAAGTGGGCAGACTTTTTTTATTTTCACAGTTTCAGGGATGGGACCTAGAACCTCAAGCATGCAGAGGAGTACTTTAACCACCAAGCAACATCCCCAGCTTATGTTTTCTTTTCTGAATTCCTGAAAATACCCCCAACTTTTCTGGACCTGTCAAAAAGCTTCACTTATAACCTTCACTTATAAGGCAGGATACTCTAAGCCAAGTATCATGCTGGTCTTTCTAAGTGGGCTTTGTAAACTCTGCATCCCTGAAGTCAGTCTTCATTCCTTAAAACTATCTTATCATAAACCTGATTCCATGTTTGTCATCTCAGATATGATACTGTAGTCCAAGCCTTAGGCTTATATCACTATTTCTAATTGGGTTCTGTTTCAAGGGGAACGGATTACTCAGTGTAAGCAAATAATTACATTGCCTTGGAAATGAGTATACTCCATAAGCGTTTTAATTCTAATCACCACCTGGTGTAGCCCTGGAGACCCCTCAGCACTGCCAGGTGTGGCCCCTAGCCTCACTGGGATGGCTCTGCTGGCCTCCAGCACTTACTGGGCCTGACATTGCTGGATTCTTGGACTAAGCATCGAAGCTTCTGGCCTGATTGATTGGTCAGGGATTACCAGGAAGGGCCCTGAGTCCTAAGTCACGATTGGGAGCTACAGTCCCACCTCCAATAGTTACTGTCTTATGGGATGGTAAATTAGAGAAAGGAAAAGAGAGATTTCATTTTTGTTTACAGAGCTCTACTCCATTAAATCGGTTAAATTGGAGGTAGCTTAAGAGGAAGAGTGAAAGGCATTCCTCATAGCCAGCAGTGTTACAAACAGAAATAATGACCCTTGAACTTTTCACTCTCAGTCTTAGACGTGGCTTAGCAGTTTCTCCACTGGATTTCTGAAGATTCTTTCTTGTATTACTGTATGGTTGCAGAGTGTGTGTGTGTGTTATTTTGTTTCTAAGTAAATGCCATCACAAAGTATTCTGAGATCTATAACATCGTAAATGCGTTGTAAATGAACTCACAAGTAAAACAGTGTGTGGTTGATAAAAGACTTAGAATAGAGACCTGATAAGAATTTATATGACAAAGAAGTTGATTTTTTCTTTTTTTTTTTCTTTTGGGAGGGGCAAGGGTGACGCTCAGGGCCCACTCCTGGCTATGCGTTCAAAAATCACTTCTGGATAAGGGACCAAATGGGATGCCAGGGATCGAACCAGGTCCGTCCTAGATCTGCTGCGTGCCAGGCAAATGCCCTACCTGCTATGCTATGGCTCTGGCCCCAGAAGTTGAATTTTTGTGATGTATAGCACTTGTAAATAAATACCAGTTATGATGGATAACGTGATGTCAGAATCTAGCCACAAATAGCAAGAGAACGACCAGGGAGGTGGCCCAGTTGGAGAGAGTGATTCATAGGAGTAAGGCCACCGACTTCATCTCTGACACCTCTGCTTCAAATTATTTCTTGATAGCATGAAAAAAACAAGCCTCTGTGAATGCCATGCAATTCCTAAAGAACTTAAAAATCGAATAATATTTGTCACACAGCTATAGCTAAGAGAAAGTTAAGCACCTCTTATTTGACCGCTTCCTCTGTGATTTAGCTTATCAAAGAAACCAAGACTTTTTAAACATTTTTTGTTATAAGATGAAAGAGTAAATCTTTTTTTTTTTAAATCTGCTTATTTATTTATTTATTATTTATTTTTGGTCTATGGGCCACAGCTGATGGAGCTCAGGGTTAACACTAGATAGGAGTTACCAGTGCTCAGAAATTGCTCCTGGCAGGCTTGGGGGACCATATGGGATGCTGGGGATCGAACCCTGGTCTGTCCTGGGTCAGCAGCATGCAAGACAGATGCCCTACCTCTGTGCTATCTCCCAGCCCCGACTTGTATTTACCCCTCCCCCTTTATTTTTTTAAGAAGCCCCAAGTTCAAGCTGTCAGATCAAGATCAGAAGACATTTTGGTTGTTTTGGGACCACACCCAGTCATAGTCATGATCAGGGCTCCATCAGACAGTGCTCAGGGACGTGGCTTCTAGTAATGCTCCTGTGGTGCCCAGGGACTCACCCTTCATGGAGCCCTCACTGCAGCCCTCTCTGCTGTTTCCCAGAGAATCCAATACTGACCAAGAGTTAAGGTCATTATAAGACAGCACTTAGGTTCTGCAAACATACATTTATCAAGAACAATATTGTGCCCTTTTTAGGGGGGCGTTGTGGGACACATATGACATAAAATTTCTTTACCCTTATTTAGCTCTACTTAACTACAACTTTTAATCATAGAAAAAATTTTTTTGGCTTTTGGGTCACACCCGGTGGTGACGTTCAGGGGTTACTCCTGGCTATGCACTCAGAAATCGCTCCTGGCTTGGGGGACCACGTGTGGACCAAACCATGGTTCATCCTAGGTTAGCGCTTGCAAGGCAGATGCCCTACCTCCTGCGCCACTGCTCCAGCCCCCATAGAAAACTTTTAATCATAAAAATTCAAAAGTAGGCAATTGTGAATTGTCTCACAGACCAATGCCCTCTGCAATAGACAAAGAAATTGTTTTTGACCATGCTACCTCACAGAGTTCCCCCCATCATGCCTGTTTGATGCCATATACATCAGTGTTCAGGGGTTTACTCCTGGCTCTGTCCTCAGGGGTCGCTCCTGGTAAGGCTCAGGGGGCCTTCCGGTAAGGGAGTAAGGCATGTAGAACCTGCATTGACCTCACACAAGGCAAGTTCCTATCGGCTCGCTGAACTATCACTTCAGCTCCCATCTCACAACTTCTGAATGTTTGTGCTTCCGTATAGTTCCTTTCGTTTTTGTCTTGGGGCCACTCCTGGCTCTTCACTCAGAAAATGTCTCCTGGTGATGCTGAGAAACCAACCATGTGGGATGCTGGGGATCGAACCCAGATCAATCGCATGCAAGGCAAGCATCCTACCTACGGTATTATCGCTTCGGCCTTTTATTAAGATTTCTTAATTTGTCAAAGAGCACGTTTGTGTGTTTACAAACAGACTAAAATATATTTAAACTTATTTATATGATTTAGAAATAAGAATTCAAAGTTTAACTTGCCTTTACTGCTCTAGTTTATTTTCCTTAGAAATGCTCCAGGCATGTAATGAATGTCTGTTGCATGACTTAAGAGCATAAATCTAGTGTTTCAAATTACTGACAAAGTTTTGGAAACTTTACCATCAAACAAAGCCAGCCATTATCTTCAGTCATTTTTTTAATTAACTTTTTATAGCACATTCATGTTAAGTAGGTAAGGAGGATCCTGAGTGAGAGGGTGAGGACCTGCACAAAAAATGGTAAAGAAAGAAATTATTCATGACACTGGTTAAAATTCAGAGTAAAGAGTTAGCCAGATAGTCCTGAGGGTTGAGTGTATGCTTTGCTTTTGGGAGCCTTGGGCTTGATCCCCACAATCAAATGGACTTCTCAGCACAGCCTGAGAGTAGCCCCTAAGAGCCCCATGTTGTAGCTCAAACAAATAAAGCATGTCATAAGGAAGACTTTATTCCTGAGGGGCCACTGCAGTGGGGGTGGGGGTGGGTTCACCTTTGAATTCAGCAAGGACAAGTGGGGGCTTATAGCCTAGGACCAGGGGTTAAGACACTAAAGAATTATCCAGACTAAAAGGAATCTTGCTAGGCTTACTTTTTGAGATTTTTATATTTTCTTTTCTTTTTCTTTTCTTTTCTTTTAGGTTTTTGAGCCACACCTGGTGGCCCTCAGGGGTTCCTCCTGGCTCTGCACTCAGAAATCACTCCTGGCAGTTTCGAGGGTCCATATGGGATTCCGGGGATTGTGCCCGGGTTTGTCCTGGGTCTGCAGTGTGTAAGCCACACACCCTACTGCTGTGCTATTGCTCCAGCCCCTTTGGAGATATTAAAATTCTATTCTTGGTTTTGGGACACAATTGTCAATACTTATGAGGCTGCTCACAGCTCTGCCGGGGAGTGAGGGGCAGGAGTCCCCATCCTAGGGATCCTTCTGACAAAGCCAGGCCATGGTTCCAGTCCTTGACTTCGGAATGTATTAGGCCTAAGAGCCACCAACTCTGACTCTCTGGGGTGGGAGCGGATGGGGATTTTTTTGAGGGGGGGGGGTTTGGGCCACACCTGGTGACCCTTAGCGGTTACTCCTAGCTGTGCTCTCAGAAATCGCTCCTGGCTTGGGGGATCATATTGGACATTGGGAGATGGAACTGCGGTCCATCCTAGGTCAGCCTCCTGCAAGGCAAATGCCCTACCACTGCAACACCGCTCTGGCCCCTGAATGGGGATTTTTGATGAAGATAAGCCAGGGGATGAAATACTTGGGCTTGATAGATGAACAAGATAAGCCGGGGGATGAATACTTAGGCTTGATTAGATACTAAGAGTAGGGTGTTTTGAAATGGGCTCAGAGGGAAAAACCAGGGCTGCTGGGCCCAGGAGCACTCCAAGTCAGGGTATAGTGGCGAGGGGAACTCAATGGAGTCCCAAGGAGTGGTTCCTGAGTACAGAGTCAGAAGGAACCCCGGAACACTGCCAGGTGTGGCCCAATCTCCCCATTCACCCTCTAACCCCACCCAGCCCTCGAAATAAAAAAAAAAGAATGAGGTTTAGAGAAGACTTGGCTTATGGGAAGATGAATTTTGGGTTTGAATTGCTTGTACAGTCTTTGTGGGCATTTAGAAGAAAGTGGGGTTTTGGGATTAGAAGAGTATAGTTTGGGGCCGGAGAGAACATGAAGGTAGTGAGTTTGCCTTGCATGCAGAAGGATGGTGGTTCAAATCCCGGCATCCCATATGGTCCCTGGAGTCTGCCAGGAGCGATTTCTGCATAGAGCCAGGAGTAACCCCTGAGCAGCGCCGGGTGTGACCCAAAAACCAAAAACCAAAAAAAAAAAAAAAAAAAAAAAAATCAGGAACCAGAGTGGTGGTGCAGCAAGCGGTAGAGCGTTTGGTAGGCATGTGGCTGATCTAGGACAGACCACGGTTTGATCCCCTGGCGTTCCAAGCTGGGAGTGATTTTTGAACTCATGGCCAGGAGTTTAACCCTGAGCGTCACCAGATGTGGCCCCAGAAAAACAAAAACGAAAACAAAATAAATAAATTTAAGAAATCAAAGCATGCGGTAACTCCGGTTACTCTTGACTGCCCTCAGAAATCCCTCCTGGCAGGCTCTTGGGACCAAATGGAATGCTGTGGGTTAACCATGTGCAAGGCAAATGCCCTACATGCTGTGTTATCTATTTTTCTGGCCCCTGAAGGTTTATTTATTTATTTTTTATTTTTTTTTAAATAAAATAAAGCCGGAGGCTGGAAAGATAGCACTGCATAGATGCAGAAGGACAGTAGTTTGAATCCCAGCATCCCTTATGGTTTCCTAAGCCTGCCAGGAGTGATTTCTGAGCATAGAGCCAGGAGTAACCCCTGAGTGCTGCCGGTTGTGACCCCCCCCCCCCAAAAAAAAAAAAATGAAGCCTAGGGTTGGAGTGATAGCACAGTGGAAAGGCGTTTGCCTTGCACACAGCACAGCTGATCCAGGAAGGATGGTGGTTCGAATCCCTGCATCCCATGTGGTCCCCTGAGCCTGCCTTGAGTGATTTCTGAGTGCAGAGCCAGGAGTAGTCCCTGAGCACTGCCAGGTGTGACCCAAAAAAGAAAACAAACAAAACAAAAAATAAACTGGAGCCTATTGCTTATGCTTAGGGAGAAGACCCGAGGACTTAGAAGGGAGAAGTATTCTCCGGTTTTAAAAGTTGCAGTATTTTGTGAGATTTCTGAGTTTTAAAATTCATTGGGCTGATAGAGAAGTGATGGGGAAGTTCCAGGGACATCTTCGCTCACGTTCAGAACATCTCTAGCTGTTTACAAATGTCCGGAATTAGTGCATTTTATGTGAAACGAGCCTGAGCTCTTGCTTTTAAGGGGTATTCATGACCTTCTGCTAGGTTAATGTAACAGCTATTTGGAATTGCTAAGTTGTGGAAGATAATTTAGACTGGACGATGAGGGAGGGCTCTGAAGTCCTTCTCTGTCAAAGATTTTGTAATGCACAGACCAGTAAACTCTGGTCTCTTCACAGACATGTACATAGAAATCTTCCAAAGAGAATAGAAATCAAAAGTTTTGGGCCCTGAGAGATAGCACAGCGGTGTTTGCCTTGCAAGCAGCCGATCCAGGACCAAAGGTGGTTGGTTCGAATCCCGGTGTCCCATATGGTCCCCCGTGCCTGCCAGGAGCTATTTCTGAGCAGACAGCCAGGAGTCACCCCTGAGCAATGCCGGGTGTGGCCCAAAAACCAAAAACAAAAAAAAAAAAAAAAGAAATCAAAAGTTTTGGGCAAATACTTGTTGGCTTTAAACATTTAAAGAGAACTTGGAGATATTTCTTTTTCTTTTTTTTTTTTTTTCCTAGTTTTTGGGTCACACCTGGCAGTGCTCAGGGGTTACTTCCTGGCTCTGCACTCAGAAATTGCTCCTGGCAGGCTTGGGGGGTGGGGTGTCATATGGCATCTGGGAATCAAACCCGGGTCCTTCCTGGGTAGGCCTGGCTCAAAGCAAACACCTTACCACCATGCTATCACTTCAGCCCCAGGATATTTCTAAAGGAATCCGGGATTCCTTTGAAGCTGTTTTTTTAAGGTCATCTTTCTTGTCTTCGTATTTTACTTAGCAAAGAATAGAACTGACTATTTCTCTATTTGTTAAGGAAGTTTTTATTTCTCTTGAGGTTTTTTTTTTTGGTTGCATTATGAATTGTAATTTATGGAGCACAATCTTTACAAAGTCTACCTTTTGTTTCTAGAATGAATATGAGCAGTTAAATTATGCAAAACAGCTAAAAGAGAGACTGGAGGCATTTACAAGAGATTTTCTTCCTCACATGAAAGAGGAAGAGGAGGTAAGCCTACTGTTTAACCTGTGATTCCGATTTTTATTTGTAACTGAGTTTAGCCTTTGACTCTTCCAAATAATGTAGCAGTAGCAGCATCTTAGCTTCCAGTTTCCTTTTGGAAGTGCAGACAGATCCAAGGGGATAGGCAAGATGCAGGGATCACTCCTGGCGGGCCTGGTAGGGGGTGGCATATGCAGTACTGGGAATTGAACCACAGGTTGGACTCATAGAAGGCCACTAAGCATCCTACCTGCTGTACTGTCCAGTTTCTATATTTTTTTAAGTAGGTGGCAGAATCGAATATTAGTAACTTTATGTCAACCAGGTCTGGAGGATTAAACAACTTTTTTTATGTTTTCCGTATTTTCTTTTCTTTTTTCTGTATTTTAATACTTTAGTTGTTGGTATTTCTATTTTGTTTTTTTTATTTATTCTTGGGCCACACCTGACGATGTTTAGGGGTTCCTCCTGGGCTCTGCGCTCAGAAATTGCTCCTGGCAGACTCGGGGGACCATATGGAATGCCAAGGATCTAACCCGTGTCTGTTCCGGGTCAGCTGTGTGCAGGGCAAATGCCCTACCACTGTGCTATCTCTCCAGTCCCAAATGGACCCCCAATTTTTTTTTTTTTGGGTCAAATCCAGCAGTGCTTGGGTTACTCCTGACCCTGAGCTCAGAAATCGTTCCTGGCAGGCATGGGGGACCATATGGGATGCTGGGATTTGAACCACTGTGTCCTGAATTGGCTGGGTTTAAGGCAACTTTACCCTACCACTGTGGTATCTTTCCAGCCCAAATGGGCCAATTTAATTCTTAGTTTTTTCAGCCATTCAGTTGGTTTCCTGGAGGCCTTGGTTGTACTGTGGACCTCTAGGACCACACCTTGTGATATAAAAGGGGACCATATAGTGCAGGAGATCAGATTGGGATTAGCCACATGCAAAGTCTGTCTTCCCCTCTGTACTGCCCTCCAGTTTCAACCACAGTGCTCTTTCTAGGCATTTTAGAATCATCTGGGAGTTCTATCGAAACACACGGGTCAACTTAATTTGCATTGTAACTAATCGGCAACCGGCATTGAAACCCAAGTTCTTAGAGTAGTATTTCTTAACCTGTCCTATGATCCATGTCAAACTTTTCTATAGAATAGTAACACAGCCTTGACCCCACCTCTAAAGATTCTAATTCTGTACATCGGAGGTTGGGTCTAAACATATATTCCAAAGAAATCACCAGACAATACTGAATATTTCAAATCTTAGTTTGAAATTGGAAATGGGTATCCTGGTGCCCTTTTTCCATTTATTTTGAGGCTTCCTTTGGGTGAGTTCAGGTACCACAGTAACAGAAAGACAGTTAACTGACACAGACTTCGAACCATAAGAGAGTGATTGGTTGGTTGAAAGTGTTTCACAAACTTTTGCAGGAGAACTTGATACTGATGCTTTTAAATTGCTTAGAGATTGATTCATTGGCTAAAGAAGCAAAAAACAGAAGGATGTTTTAGAGATCTTTTTTGTTTGCCTTTTTTTTTTTTTTTTTTTTTGGTAAACTAACTTGCTGAAAAAACTTAAAATAATTTGGGAGGTTTGGGTCACATTCAGGAGGTCCTCAAGGCAGACTCCTAACTCTGTGTTCAGGGGTCACTCCTGGCAGTGTTCAGGGTCTTTGAACCAAGGTCCACTGTCTGCCAGGCAAGTACCTTTGCCTCTGTACTATCTCTGGGTCAAATGAAAATTTTTAATTTTATTTTTATTTTTACTTTGCTTTTTTGGGCCACATCCGGTGACGCTCAGGGGTTACTCAGAAATTGCTCCCGGCTTGGGGGACCATATGGGATGCTGGGAGATTGAACTGCAGTCCGTCCTAGGTTAGCCATGTGCAAGGCTCTACTGCTTGTGCCATTGCTATGGCCCTTAGGTTTTTCTGTTCTTCTTTTTTTTTTTGGGGGGGGGGGAATTTTTATGTTTTGAAATACATTGTTAAAATAAATTATACTTGGACACCCCCTTTCCATTGATATTTGAAAATATGTTACAGAAACCAAAAGTAAGTGTCTTTATGCATTTGATTGAATTTAGGTTTTTCAGCCCATGTTAATGGAATATTTTACCTATGAAGAGCTGAAGGATATTAAAAAGAAAGTGATCGCCCAACATTGCTCCCAGAAGGATACTGCAGAACTCCTGAGAGGCCTCAGCCTGTGGAATCAAGCTGAAGAGCGACAGAAATTTTTTAAATACTCTGTGGATGAAAAGTCAGAGAAAGGTGAGATCCTTTTTTGGTTCTATGTTTTAGAGGCTGTCCTCAGGTTGTATTCAGGGCTTACTTCTGCTTTACCCTTAGGGATCTCTCCCAGTGGGATTCTGGGGACCATAGAAGGGACTAGGGATAGAGCTTAGGTGGGCCCTACCTACCCACTGTACTAGCTCTCTAGCCCAAGAAATTCATATGTTTCGTTCACACATGATTTGCTAGTCCTAAGACTGTTGAATATGTGATAAGGTCATTCAGATGTTTAATTTCAAGTATAAATCAAATTTGACAGTTCACATCTATTTTAGAAAGTAGTGTATATATGTGATAAATTAAAATTTGATGCTTGGGTCACATGTAGGATAGCATTTACTAAAGTCCTTTGTAGGTTTATAGTAGTAGCATTCTCATCATTGCTACTGGTGAGTTGATATTATTGAAGACTACAGTTTACAAAACTCTTATATAATATCCAAATTTTTGGAGTCACTTTAAAGTGACTGCTTTTATTCTTGCTATTTTCCCCGTGTTTAAAATCAGTTTTACTTCATGGTTTTATCTCTCTCTTTTCCTATGTTTCATTCTCGTATCTTTCATCCAAAATATTTGCATTTTTCTATGTGTAAATACTTTAGATAACTTCAAATATGCTAGCTTTTTATTTCACAGTAAATGGTCTTACTTTCTATTCTGTAATAGCTTTGCTTTTTAAACATCATTTAAAATGGACATGCTTAGAATAATGATAATTTCTTGCCTCTCTCCTTATTCTTTCCTGGAGCGGGTGCTCAGGGTTGCTCCTTGCTCACGGATCACACTCTGGTGGTGCTCAGGGGACCATGGAGTGCTGGGGACTGAACCCAGGTTTTGGCTACATGCAAAAAATGAGTTCTCTGCCCTTGGAGCTCTATCTCTTGCCCTCCTTGGGTTCTTTTAGATGGATAAAAATAACATTTTATTAAAATGGCTTAAAGTTATTTGACATCGATCCTTCTTTATTTTACAAAGTGGGTAAGATGCATGTTGAAACAGAATTGTTTTTACAGGTTAAACTATAATTAAACTTACAAAGCTGGTGTTGCCTGACGTGGAAATGCAGCTTGTAGCTTAGACACCAAGCTAAGACCTGTTGTGTCTGGTTTAATTGTAATTATAGCATAGGATTTAAAAGCATCACCTGCCTTGACTATGTTTAATCTTCCCCACTCTTCGTGAGCTACTTAGACCTCTATTATATATTAAATATTTACCATTTAAAAAGGGTTAAGTTAGTTTGATCATAGCATTTCTATTTTGAGTTGCTTTTGTGAAGACATGAGATATATAAGGTAATCAGATTCCTTTAGGTACTTTAATGATCAGTCCTTTCTGTTTTACTTTGAGGCTCTTGAAGTCATAACCTATAGGAAATTGGATGCCTAGTGGCTACTTTTATAAGAGTGGCTAACAAAAGAGTCCTTTTAAATGGATACCAGCATTAGCGACATTTACATTATTTCATTTCAGTCAGTTCATAAATAGTGTCAGTCAAGGTTAAAGAAATTACAGACCTCAGGTAGAAAACGTGAAAATTATGAAGAGAGATTGGAGTCAGAATGCACGAGTAGAAAATATTCTGAGATTTCTGTGTGTGTTATTAAAAATGTCCCGGGGATCTTCTAATCTGACCGACTCATTGCTTTCAAGCCGTCTAACCTGTTGGATTCCTTTTCAAGTGATGTTTCTTATGCTACAAAGTGATCATTGTTTTTTTTTTCTCTGTGACGCCTTTGTAAGAGGAAGTCCATCCCGTGTTCCTTTCTGTAGCTCCCACTGATGAAGTATGATTTGGACCCTGGTAGTTTAACTCTACAGGCTCTTAACAAGCTCAACATCCCCAGCGAGGCCTCTCATCCAGGTCATTTCCTTTTCCCATCTTGAAAGCAGGAAGGAGTGGCCTTCAGGCAGCGCATATTGTTTATGGCAACTGTGATCAGAATTTCTTAGCACATTTTCCTCTGACAGTCTGTGATGCTGAGGGTTTTCTTTCTCATTTCAGAAGCAGAAATATCTGAACCGTCCACAGGGATAGCCCACCTTCCTCCTGAAGTGATGCTCTCGATTTTCAGTTATCTGAATCCTCAAGAATTGTGTCGCTGCAGTCAAGTGAGCACTAAATGGTCTCAGCTGGCCAAAACTGGATCGCTGTGGAAACATCTCTATCCTGTTCATTGGGCCAGAGGTAGGTAATTGGAATTGCAGTTTTGTTTTTTGTTTTAAATAATTTTTTGTGGGTCCGGAGAGATAGCATGGAGGTAAGGCATTTGCCTTTCATGCTGGAGGTCATCGGTTCGAATCCTGGTGTCCCATATGATCCCCCATGCCTGCCAGGAGCAATTTCTGAGCCTGGAGCCAGGAATAACCTCTGAGCACTGCCAGGTGTGACCCAAAAAACCACACACACACACACACACACACACACACACACACACACACACACACACACACACACACACACACACAAATAATAATTTTTTGTTTGTTTGCTTGTGTTTTGGGTCACACCCGGCATTGCTCAGGGGTGACTCCTGGCTCTGCGCTCAGAAATCGCTCCTGGCAGGCTCTGGGGACCATATGGGGTGCTGGGATTCAAAGCACCATCTGTCCTTATCTGCTGTGTGCAAGGCAAATGCCCTACTGATGTGCGATCTCTCCAACCCTAGGTTTTTTTCTTTTTAAAGATGAATATTCAGAGAAATTACTAAGCAGGCAAGGGAAGGAAACTCAGAAAGGAGACCAAAAAGTAGACTTCATAGTTATGTTCTTTGTGTAGATTTTGACAAATGAAGCAAGGGCTGAAGTATTAATGGGTGAATTTTGCTATGTGTGTGATTTTTTTTTAAAAATAACTAGGAAAAATATGGGAAATGCAAAGTAATCGATGAATGTGAAATAATTGTTGAAGATAGGTCCCAGACTACTGTTCATTTCTGTTCTTTCTACTTTTTATGATTGGGATTTTCCTAACAAAATTTTAAAATTAGGTTGTGACAACAAGTGTTAAATGGATTATTTTAAAATATTATTTAAAATATAGAATTAGTTATGAAATTTAAAAGCGAGACCTAATTCTGGTTCCTTTTGGTTGTGGCTCTGATATTTTGGTCTTCAGCAATGTTCTTTGGGATTGGTAATATCTCATCTTTAAATCTAGTATATGCTCTTGAATTTTATGTGTCGAGTTACTTTTGTGTGTGAATAATAAAATATTTTCTGTAATGTATACTTGATAACTAATGTATACTGTATATAAACAGTATAATTGTATAATGTATACTTATATATATGTATATATATATATATATATATATTTTTTTTTTTTTTTTGGTTTTTGAGTCACACCCAGAGGCGCCCAAGTGTTACTCCTGGCTTTGTGCTCAGAAATCACTCCTGGCTAGGCAAATACCCTATCCGTTGTGCTATCTCTCCTGCCCTGCAATACATTTTTGTCACTATATTAAAATTTTTTTGTATTCACCTCAAAGTGAACATTTTTATGTTTGTATAATGAATTTTAACATGAGAGCTAAATGACTTATTAAAACCTTTTCTTTAATTTTTTACTTTCACTTGTTGGGGATTGAGTTTTGGAGACTTATGAAAAGCATGTTCTTTATCAACGAGCTCTCTTTCTTTGGCCTCTACAAGTTTTTGGGATCAGGGGTGGATTTGAGTTTTTAGGCCCTACCTACCTGTAGATGCTGAGGGTGCAGTGTTGGGTATCAAATCCCTGAAGTCTACTGCATGCAAAGTAATCACTTCATATGTTTGTCTTCATCTCTCCAGCCCTACACAAAGATTCATTCATTCATTCACTCATTTTTGTCTTGTTTGCTGGTATGAGAATTGAATCTAGGTTTCAGGCATGCCAGACATACTCTTTATTACTGAGACAGTGCAAGACCAGCCCAGAAGTTTTTAGTTTCCACAGTAATACATAGCTTTGATAAAACAGAACAAATCACTATGTCTATGTTTTGGGCCATACCTGGATTTGTTTAGGGAGTATTTCTAGTTCTACACTCAGAAATGACTGGTGAGCACAGGGGTGCCAGGGATTGAACATAGGTCAGTCACATGCAAGGCAAGCACCTGTCCACTGTATTCCAGCTCGTAGAATTTCTATATTTTATGGAAAATTTGTGTTTTATTTTTGGATTATATTAAGTGAAAGTGTACTTCTGTTGTGTGTGTGTATATATATATATATATATATATACACACACACACACACACACACACACACAAACACATCTTTTTAGTTTAGTTTTTAGTTTAGGGGCCACACCTGGCAGTGTTCAGATGTTGTTCCAAGATTTGGGGTTCTTTTGGTATGAGGATCAAACCTAAGCTATTTGTCATGCAAGTTTAGTTATATTTTTATCAATTCAAAATTAATACACATTCATAGGTCCTATTTGATGAAAAAGATCACTTTTGATAGTGCTGTGTTAAATTGCTGTGAAGTGAGCCAGATCTTTTTTTTTTTCTTTTTTGGGTCACACCTGGCAGCACTCAGGGATTACTCCCGGCTCTATGCTCAGAAATTGCTCCTGACAGACTTCAGGGGGATGCCGGAATTCCAACCACTGTCCTTCTGCATGCAAGGCAAATGCCCTATCTCCATGCTATCTGTCTGGCCCCGTGAACCAAATCTTAAAGTTTGTTTTTTTCCCCCCATTTTTTTAACGTTCAAATCTTAAATTGCCCCCAAATGGTGTCTGTTTATTTTTATTTAGGGATACTATTTGTGTGGATTTGGTATTGTTTCTAGCCTCCAGGGGACATTTTGAAGTGTTTGTGGAGACATGTTTTCATTTCCATTTCAGGGATGATTTATGTCTATTTATCTACTGCTGAGCACACTGTAATGCACACAAACACAATCCGAACATACTTTGTGTCACACACGCAGAGTCTTAGAGTCCACAGTATCAGCTGTGCTAAGAGCACAATAAAAGTATCCTGAATTATCTATTTGTATTACAGTTTCATTTTAGTATTTTCAGTATGTTTCTGGACAGGGGTTCCTCAGAACCAGCGTGAGGCCATTGTCATGAAAAAGCTCAGGTTTTTATGCAAGTGACCTGTAAGACTTGACTGTTGTTTTTTCTTTTCATGTTTTGGATTTTGGGCCACACCTGGAGTACTCAGGACTACTCCTGACTCTATGTTCAGAAATTGCCACTCCTGGGCCCGGAGAGATAGCACAGCGGCGTTTGCCTTGCAATCAGCCGATCCAGGACCAAAGGTGGTTGATTCGAATCCTGGTGTCCCATATGGTCCCCCGTGCCTGCCAGGAGCTATTTCTGAGCAGACAACCAGGAGTAACCCCTGAGCACCACTGGGTGTGGCCCAAAAACCAAAAGAAAAAAAAAAGAAATCGCCACTCCTGGCAGGCCTTGGGGGAACCATATGGGAGCCTGGGATTGGACCTGGAATAGCTGCATGCAAGACAGATACCCTACCCCGTTATGTTACTGCTCTGGCCCCTAAAATACACAGAAAGTTTCGTTATAACTAATGTTTTGTAATGTTAGTTAATCTAATCTTTGTTTTAGTGGCTGTGGGCGGGGCAGGGGGAGCACACCTGGAAATACTCAGGAAACACTCTTGGTGATGCTCTGGTGACCTTATGGGATGTGAGGGATGGAACTGTGCAAAGCAAATGCCCGCCACCCCCCCCCCGCCACCCCCCCCACCCCCCCCGAATGGCTGTGGCCGCAGCCAGTCTCAGTCTCATCTCTGGTTTCTTGCTTGTTGGGTAGGTGACTGGTACAGTGGCCCCGCCACGGAATTTGACACTGAACCCGACGAGGAGTGGGTGAGAAACCGAGAAGACGAGAGCCGTGCTTTTCAGGAGCGGGATGAAGACGCCGATATAGATGAATCTGGTAAGCTCTTTGCAGTTCAAGTTAGTAGCGCATGGTGCTTCAATAATTCTGAACTCAGTAATTATAATTTGGTATGATGTATGTGTTTTGTTTGATAAGAAACTGATGTATTTGGGGCCCTAGGGGTGTGACTCAAGGTAGAGCCCTTGTCTTTTTTGTTTGGTTTGGTTTTGGGTCACACTGAGTAGAGTTCAGGTCTTTAATTATAGGTCTTTAATTCATTTTGATTTGATCTTTATGCATGGTGTTAATAAGAGTTCATTTTCTTGAATGTAACTGACCAGTTTTCCCAGTACCACTAACTAAAGAAGCTTTTCTTGCTCCATTTTATATTTTTTGCTCTCTTTTTTTGTTTTTGTTTTTATTTGGGGGGGTGCCATATCCAGCTGTGCAAAGGGGTGACTCCTAGCTCTGCACTCAGGAATCAGTCCTTACAGGCTCAGACAGCCATATGGGATGCCAGGGATCAAACCTGAGTTGACTGCATGCAAGGCAAGAGCTTTACCTGCTGTGTTATCACTTCTGCCTTTATAAAAAAATTAACTTATATACTTGAAGATCTGTCTCAGGATATTCCAACATCAAGACATTTTAATTACTACGGATTTATAGTACTGTCTGAAATTGGGTAAAGCAATGCCCCCGTTTTCTATTTGCCAAGGATTACAGTAGCTACTTGTGGGGTGTTTTTTGTTGTTGTTGTTCCATGTGGATTTCAGAAGTATCTGATTTATTTCTTTGAAATGGATATTCTTAGAGGGACTGCACTGAATTTCTGCAGTGCTTTGGGGATGTTTTTCCATTTTAATGTTAATTCTTCCAATCCATGAGCAGGGGGTGCTTCTATTCCCTCCTGTCCTCTTTTATTTCTTGAAGTAGTATTTTGTAGTTTTCTGTGTAGAGATCTTTTACCTCAGTATAGAAAAGCAATGAACATTTTTTTGCTTTTTTTTCTCTATCTTTTTAAAATTTAAACACCGTGGCTATAAGGTTGTTTATTAATATATATATGTATATATATATTTACAAATAAAGTTGTTCACGATTGAGTTACAGTCATACAGTGCACAACAATCTTCACTAGTTTGCATTTCCTGCCACCAGTGTCCCTAATTTCCCTCTCACCCTCCTTGATGCCCTCTTCCCTCCCACCCGTCCTCATCCACCTGCCTCTGGGGCAGGCATTTTACTTCACTATCTTCTTTTTTTGACACTGTGGTTTGCACTGAAGTTAAATTAAAGGGTGCCATGCTTGTCATTTTATCCCCTTTCAGACACCTTGTTCTTGTCCTGAGTGCTCAGTTCCAACTATTGCTTTCATAGTAGACCCTTCTCTACTCTTACTGCACTCTGCACTCTTTGTGGCAAGCTTCCTAACCTCATTTTTATTGTCTCTGGATGTCATCATTATAGTCTTCTGTTTTTCTTATATCCCACAGATGAGCAAGAGTATTCTGTTTGTCCCTCTCCTTCTGACTCATTTCACTCAGCATAATAATCTCCATGTCCATCTATGTATAAACAAATTTATTTCTCTCTTTTTTTGGTTTTTGGGTCACACCCAGTAGTGCTCAGGGGTTACTCCTGTCTCTATGCTCAGAATTCGCCCCTGGCAGGCACAGGGGACTATATGGGATGCTGGAATTTGAACCACCATTCTTCTGCATGCAAGGCAAACGCATTATCTCCATGCTCTCTCTCCAGCCTGATAAGCAAATTTCATGATTTCATTTTTTCTAATGGTTACATACATTCCTTTGTGTAGATATACCAGTTTCTTTAGCCATGCTTTTTATTTTTCCCTTTGCTTCTTAACATAAGAAAATTATGCTCAGAAGATAGAGATCTCTTCTCAAGGTGTGTAAGGCACTTACTTGCCTTACATGAGGATGACCCTGTGTTCAGTCCCTGACACCCTATATTTACATCCTGAACCCATTATGTATGAATCTATGCATAGAGCCAGAATTTAGTCCTGATCATGGGTGTGGCCCCCAAACAAATAAGTAAAAACAAAAACAAACCAAAACCCAAAAACTCACACTCAGCTTTGAAGCATATGGAAAAAAGATTTGCAGAAATTCTCATTGTAAATCTTTTTTTTTTTCTCTTCATCTCCTTTTAGTTGATGTCAGGAACCTGTTAAATAATAGATGTCGACTCTGAGACTAAGACCATGTCCATTTAATTTGTTCTGCAGTATAACTGCTCAAGAGTAGGAAAAAAAAGTATTTCCTATCTAATGATTTGGAGATCCTTCAGTAGCCTGGTTATAATTAGTGCATTGGAGTCTTAGACTCTCAATTCATTTTACAGAGGAGTCTGCCGAGGAATCAGTTGCCATCAATATTGCACAAATGGAAAAACGTTTACTTCATGGCTTAATTCATAATGTTCTGCCACATGTTGGAACTTCTGTAAAAACTTTAGTATTAGCGTACAGCTCTGCAGTTTCCAGCAAAATGGTATGTATGCATTAACACTTATTGGGCTATTCCTGAGATAAATAGCTGTGATCTAAATTTAGTCTGCTTGTTCCTAAGTAAGGTCTTCTCATGGAAGGTCTTCTCATGGGTGGGTGAAGATATATACTGCTAACTTTGATCTAATACTTGTTCTCACTTACTAGTAATCTTTGTAGCATAGATAGCATTGTCTACATGTTCTAGATAAAGTAGCTGAAGTTAGGGGAGCTTAAAGAATTTTCTCAGTTTTACATATAGTATGTGAAAAACCCTAGGTTTATATGATTCATTGTAATACGCTGGGTGAGAACAAATCACAGTTTTTATAAAAGTATCTTGTGATGTGCTAGATTTGACTCTCCCTTGGTTTTTCCTTAAAAAGGTAGATTTTTTTGTGTGTATAATTTCACATTGTAACCTTCTAGGGTATGAGCCACGAATATTTCTTATGCCAAATAAAGTGACGTTTACTTGCACAGAAATGTGATAGCCAGCGGATTATACTCTTTAGGAAAAAGATGGTCTCATAGTTAACTGAATTTGCAGATCTTCACAGTGACTTTCCCCTCCTTAGGTTCGGCAGATACTGGAGCTTTGCCCTAACTTGGAACATCTGGATCTGACCCAAACAGACATTTCAGATTCTGCATTTGACAGGTTCGTCATTTTCAAACATGTAGAATGAATTGTTTGTCGTCATGAATATGTAGAATCGTCCTGTAGTTAATCTAAATTCGCGTTGTGGTAGTTGAATTATACAAAAATTTTTTAAACTATGGGATGTCTGTGACTTGGTGCCATAACTCAAGAGCAGCCTTTCCTCTGCTGACTACTTTGCAAGACAATAATATGATGTGTCTACCGCATGTTTCTCACCCAGGACTTCTTAAAAGTCTTTCCACTATTGCTTCAGGGGCTGAAGCAATAGCACTGCAGTAGGGTGTTTGCCTTGTACACAGTCAACCCTGGATGGACCCCGGTTCAATTCCCAGCATTCCATAGCATCCCATAGTATCTCCTGAGCCTGCCTGGAACGACTTCTGAGTGCAGCGCCAGGAGTAAACCCTGAATGCTTCCTGGTGTGGTCCTTCCCCCCCAAAAAAGGTCTTTCCACTCATGAATGATTTTTGCTTGAGAAATTTTTTGTTTGTTTTTGGGCCACATCTGGTGATGCTTAGGGGTTTCTCCTGGCTGTGCACTCAGAAATTGCTCCTGGCTTGGGGGCCAGATGGGATGCTGGGGGATTGAACCAAAAGGTCTATTCTAGATCAGCTGCGTGCAAGGCAGACGCCCTACCGCTGTGCCACTGCTCCGGCTTCATGCTTGAGAAATTTTTATGAGAATGGAGAAATAGGTATTCATATCAAACATTTACTGAGAATGTCAAAATTTATTGAAATAAAAACAAAACAAAACAAAACATGGGTCTGGAGCAATAACACAACGGTAAAGCCTTGAATGCGGCCAACACAGAACAAACCCCGGTTTGAATCCCAGCATCCCAAATGGTCCCCCAGCCTGCCACAAGCGATTTCTGAGCGCAGAGCCTGGAGTAACATTTGACCGCCACTGGGTATGACCAAAAACAAAAACAAAACATTTCAGAAAAACATGTTATCTCCTATGGGGTCGCAGCCTACAGCACTACTCTGGTGTTAGGTTGCAAAACTACTTCTGTCTTTTGTGTGCCTGGTGTCTAAGATAGTGCCCAAAATGTTGAGTAAATATTTGATCCTGTTCAAGTTACAACCTTCCAGTTCGAACTACCAAAAGGCTTTGACTGTCCTGAGCAGTTCCCCGTTATTTATTCGTTATCTCTTATCTTTTGCTTCAAGTTGGTCTTGGCTTGGTTGCTGCCAGAGTCTTCGGCATCTGGATCTGTCTGGCTGTGAGAAAATCACAGATGCGGCTCTAGAGAAGATCTCTAGAGCTCTCGGGATTCTCCCAAATCATCCTAGTGGTCTTTTGAAAGCTTCTTCGAGCCAAGTTCCTTCAGCTACGTGGAAAAATAATGATACTGCTCTGCAGCCCACCAGCCCTCTGGCTTGTTTGCCTGATTTGACTGACGAGGGTTTTGGACGAGAAATAGATAACGAACACCCCTGGACTGAGCCTGCTGCTTCTGAGAATGTCGCTTCTCCTTACGTGTGGATGTTAGATGCTGAAGATCTGGCTGACATCGAAGATGCTGTCGAGTGGAGACACCGGAACGTTGAGAGTCTCTGTGTGATGGAGGCAGCATCCAACTTCAGCTGCGCCTCCTCTTGCTGTTACAGTAAGGACATTGTTGGACTAAGGACTAGTATCTGTTGGCAACAGCATTGTACTTCCCCTGCTTTTGCCTATTGTGGTCATTCGTTTTGTTGTACAGGAACAGCCCTAAGAACTATGTCATCACTCCCAGAGTCCTCTGCATCTTGTAGCAAAGCATTAAGGACTACATTGCCTAGGGAAAAAGACTTGGTTTACTCTGGGAGTGAGAAATGTGACCAAGAGACTGGACGTGTTCTCCTTTTTCTCAGTCTGTCTGGATGTTACCAGATCACAGATCATGGACTCAGGTAAAGTATTTGCGGAGTATGAAGAAATATGGCCAGAGCAATAGCACAGCTGTAGGGCGTTTGTCTTGCACGCTGTCAACCGATGACAGACCCAAGTTTGATCCCTTATATCCCATATGATCCCCCAAGGCTGGAGCAATAGCACAGTGGTAGGGTGTTTGCCTTGCATGAGGCTGACCTGAGACAGGTTGGATTCCTGACATCCCGTATGATCCCCTGAGCCTGCCAGGAGCGATATTTCTGAGCAAGAGCCAGGAGTAACCCCTAGGCGCCACCCAAAAGAAATAGACACATTCTCATTTTCATATGGGAAATGGGAAATATGGAAATATGGGAACTAAGTCTGTTTCTTTCAGCTAATATATTTAACCAAGGTCTAACCAAGTTTGTTTCCACTTCAGAGTGTTGGAACAGTAACAATTCCACCTGAAATTTTTTTTATCACTCAACTCAAATTCTTTGTGACATATGGAAGAATAAATGCTTAATAGTTTAATAAATTGGGGCCAGGGCAGTAGTACAATGAGGCAGGCATTTCCCTTGCATGTGGTTGACCTGGGTTTGATCCCTGGTCCCCTGAGCCTGTCAGGAGTATTAGCCCTGATGAGCATCATTAGGTGTGGCCCCCTCTCCCCTAAAAATAGGTTTAATAAATTTAAACTACAACTCACTCAATACAACTTCTGTAGATTCTTTAGTGGGTGTGACATATTAATAGCCCTGAAAGACTTGTAATAGAAGAAAATAAGCATATTTGTGTACCTAAGAGATGTTGATAAAAGGCTCTATGTGGGATGAAAGAAGAAAGATCTCATTTTGTCTAGTGAGGTGGATTTAATTTATTGACAAGATGGCCCTGAATTGAACCGTAAGCAAAGATCATAAAGATAGCAGTTGAAAACCTTGTTCCAAAGAGGAGGAGGACAATGAACCCAGAATAAAAAACTCGGTAGCTGCCAGTAAGTCTTTTTGATGTTATGGTCATTCTCAGCGCTTGTCAGTATGCAGTGATTGGTTCTTTGATGTGAGCTTTTGGAACTGGATTCCATATTCTTTTTTCTTGTAAGAAACTCATTTTTACTAGTGTTTCTTCTATATTAATGGGGTGCCCAACATGTTAAACAGTGGAAATTTCACCTAGTTAATCCTCTCGTAATGTAGTATTTGGCCTATTAGTCTGAGCTCATTGGGCTGTGTTCAGAGGAGACTTGTTATTCCAGTTGAATCGCAGTTGAAGCATTGTATTGGGAATAGTGGGAAAAAAGCCAACGCAAGTAGGTTAATGATACATTAATTAGTGGGAAATGTGAACACAAAGCAGAAAGATTTTTTTTTCTCTTTTTACTAGCAGCATGCTATATTTTTCTCCCAAGAAGCAATGCTTTTTGACCAAAAGGTTATAATGGGCTGAGAGTGCCTTGCGTGTAGCCAATCCAGGTTCAGTCCTTGGCATTCCAAATGGTCATCCCTTAGCCCATCCAGAAGAGACCCCTGAGCACTGATGGGTGTGACCCCAAACAAAGAACAAACAGAAGTTACAGGGCCAGAGAAATAACTCGGAGGACTGGAGTTGATCAGTGGGACGACTTAATCTTTCTGGTACTGCTGAGCATGATCTTTAGCACAGAACCACGAGTAACCCCTGTGAGCACTGGAAGGTATGGGCCAAAAGCCAAAAGAGAATAAGTTATATTTATACTTTTCACATGTACTGCACAAAGTACAGCATTGAATTTAAGCCTCATGCCTGTAGGTCATGTGCTTTAGGATTGAGCCACATCCCCAGTCCACTAGAAGTCAGGAAATCTTTCTTTTTTTGGGCGGGAGAGGATTTTTGGGCTACACCCAGTGAGGCTCAAAGGTAACTCCTGGCTGTGTGCTCAGAAATGGCTCCTGGCTCGGGGGACCATATGGGATGCTGGGGATCAAACCGAGTTTAGTCCTGTGTCAGCCACATGCAAGGCAAATGCCCTAATGCTGCACCATCACTCTGGCCCCGTAATCAGGAAATTTTTTGTTTGTTTGTTTTCTAAGCTACGCTCAGAGGCAACTTCTGGCTCGTTGCTCCGAGATCCCTTCCAGAGTCCTGGGGATTGAACCTGATCTCTCACGTTTTACGCAAAACATGTGCTCAGCCCACTGAGCTGTTCCTCCAGTCTGGACTGGGATTCTATGATGGTTGTGGGTTTGGGATCATAGGGATCACCCCTGGCTCTGTGCTTGTGCAGGGGGTTATGCAGTGCTGGGGTTTGAACTTGCGTCAGCCCTTTGGAGAGCAAACTCCTTATCTGCTGTGCTCTCTCTTCAGCCTGATTTTATTTTGGGGGTCAAGCCCAGGGACTCACCTTGACATGAAATGTTTATTGCCCATGGTGCCATGCCCAAAAACCAAGGCAGTTTCTTTTTGTTTGTTTGTTTTTTCTTTTTGGTCACACCCAGCAGTGCTCAGGGGTTAATCCTGGCTCTATGCTCAGAAATCGGTCCTGGCAGGCTCAGCATTCATATGAGATGCCAGGATTCGAGCCACCGTCCTTCTGCATGCAGGGCAAATGCCCTACCTCCATTCTATCTCTCCGGCCCCCCAAAATCAAGGTTTTAAACTGGAAGCTGCCAGAGAGAACAAAGAGTGGAACCTGGGAGTCTTTGACAGTATTTTGTGGTATTCATAAGAACTAAATAAATCGTGCCTGTCTTATTGAAAAGGGCCTTGTTTGAATTCTCAGCCTTCTTTAGCCTCCTCCTCTCACCATTACTGTCTTGCTGCAGATACTCTTTTTTTTTTTTTTTTTTGCTTTAACCCCAGACTATGGATTTTGTGTCTCGCCTTTTTTTTTGTAAGGGGTGGGATCTATGAGAGGGACTCATCTGGCAGTGCTCAGGAGTCACTCCTGGCTCTTCACTCTTTGTGTCACTCCTGGTGGGCTCAGGGGGCCATACGGAATGCCAGGGAAGGAACCTGTGTCAATTTTTTTTTTTTGGTTTTTGGGCCACACCCGGTAACGCTCAGGGGTTACTCCTGGATATGTGCTCAGAAGTTGCTCCTGGCTTGGGGGACCATATGGGACACCGGGGGATCGAACCGCGGTCGGTCCAAGGCTAGTGCAGGCAAGTCAGGCACCTTACCTTTAGCGCCACCGCCCGGCCCCAACCTGTGTCAATTTTGTGCAAAGCAAGCACCTTACCTGCTCTGGTATCCCTCCGCCCCCTCACTCACCTGTTTCAACCCATTAAGTGTTCTGCTCTTTTCATTGATTGTTTATGTGATATTCATTTAATGTAAATACCGATATGGTTAGATTTATTATCACTTTTTGATGGTGGGCTAGGTCCCCTCCTTATTATGTCTTGACTTTTGTATGAATCTGTTCAGTACTTTTTGGTATCTTTAATTTCCCCTGTTGACCTAGTATTTCACTTAATATGATGTGTACTCCAGGATATGTTTGTATCTTAAATAAGCCAAATTGGGACCGGAGAGATAGCATAGAGGTAGTGCATTTGCCTTGCATGCAGAAGGATGGTGGTTTGAATCCTGGCATCCCATGTGGTTATTGGGTAAGTGAATAATCGTGAATACTGCGATATTTGAAGGCCGGCCGCGGGCCACAAAATGTTGTATGGAGGACGGCAAATGGCCTGCGGGCCGCGAGTTTGAGACCCCTGGTTTAGTTGAATTCTTTCTAACCAGTGAGTTCAGTGGGTTCTGCTTTCTTCTTTGAGGTTTGTTTGTTTGTTTGTTTCTTAGCTCTACTTAATCTACTTGTTGTTATAGGTCTACTCAGATTTAAAGAAAATTTTTGAGTCACTTTCACTGCTTTTGTGTTTCTAAGCAGTTCATCTATTTGCAAGGCCAATGCCCTACCACTGTGCTATTTCTCTGACCTCTGATTATGTCTTTATTGTTTTTATTTTTATTTTATATTTTTTCTTCTCTCCATATTTCTGATATAAAACTACAGCATACATACATGCATTTCAAATTTATATATAGAAATATGTGCATAATATAATTTTAATTCTTATTAAAGTATGTTGGTTTGTAGGTTCATAGCATCATAATTAAACATCTGTATATTATTATGTTCACCTAAAGTTCAATTAAACATTCTTATTTTTAAGTTTTATTTTATTGAAACAACTGTGATCTACAGATTCCTTCATAATTGTTTTGAGATATCCAATGAGTCAGGGCTCTTCCCACCACTAGTGTCAATCTCCCTCCACCAATGGCCCCAGAGTGCATCCTATCCCACCATCCTTTGCCCCCCGGTCTTCCAGTATAACAGGCCCCTTTGAGTTTAGGTTGTTAAAGTTTAGGTTATATTTGTTTTAAAAATATTTATTGTAGTCCTTATTTTCTGTTAGCATTGAATTTGGTTTTTTTAATTTCTTTTCTTCCTTAATTTCTTAAGGTGTACAGTTAGATTATTGGTTTAGATTGTTTTTAATTTGGTATTTGGAGCCACACTTGGTGGTGCTCAGGGGCAACTGCTGACTGTCCTCTGGAGTGAATTCTGGGTTGCTCAGGGGGGCCTATAAATGGCATCTAGGATTCTTTTTTTTTAAAACTTTATTTATTGATTGGTTGGTTGATTAGTTTTTGGGCCACACAGTGGTGCTCAGGGGTCATGCCTGGCTCTGCACTCAGAAATCACCCCTGGCAGGCTGGGGGCCCATATGCGATGCCAAGAATTAAAATGGGTTCCTCCTGGCCCTGCTGCATGCAGGGCAAATGCCCTACTACTGTGCCATCTCTCTGTCCCCATGGCATCTAGGATTCTAATTAGTTGATTACATGTAAGACAAACACCATTCCCCCTGTGTTCTCTTTCTAGCACAAGTTCATTGTCTTTTAATGCATCTCCCAAGCAGTGCTCAAGAGGCCTGATAGTGGGGGGCCAGTTCAGCAGTCCTCAGCCAGTAGGGTGGCTGGTTTAATGCTAGGGCCCAAGGGTGCCACACTGCTTGACCCTATGGTGCCATGGGCCTGCCTACCTTATGGGCTACCACATCCATACATTCATATAGTTAAAAGTAATAATCTATTAAAGCAGAATATGTTTATTTTATTTTGTTTTGGGGCCACACCTTAAAGTGTGTGCCCCGGCTCTGTGCCCAGGGATCAAACTTCTGGTGGGCTTGGGGGACTATATGTGGTGCCGGGGATCAAACCCGGGTCTGCTCTGTTGCAAGGTTAAACACCCTGTTCGCTGTACTATCTCTCTGGCCACCATAGACTATGTAGTTAAGTTTAATGATAAGTTAACTTTTTATTTCTCATGACCTTATTGAAAGATGTGCCGATAGTGATCTCTGTCGAGTAGTAGGAACACACAGATTTTCCTAGTTTCCCGTATTCTAATTGCAATTCTAACAGTGCAATGGCTTCTCTTACAGGGTTTTGACTCTGGGAGGAGGGCTGCCCTATTTGGAGCACCTTAATCTCTCTGGTTGTCTCACGGTCACTGGTGCCGGCCTGCAGGATTTGGTTTCAGCATGTCCTTCTCTCAACGATGAATATTTCTACTACTGTGACAACATTAATGGTAATACCTTTTGATACAAGGAAACGAGGGAATTCTGACTTAGACATTTTTCACGTTCTGTGAATGCTTAAGCCTTTATTTCTTTTTTCTAGTTGTCTAGTTACCATACTTCCTGTAGATTTTACTCTTTGATATTTGACAAAATTTTTGTTTTGTTTTGTTTTTGTTTTTTTTCTTTGTTTTTGGGCCACACCCAGCGATGCTCAGGGGTTACTCCTGGCTGTCTGCTCAGAAATAGCTCCTGGCAGGCACGGGGGACCATATGGGACACCGGGATTCGAACCAACCACCTTTGGTCCTGGATCGGCTGCTTGCAAGGCAAACGCCGCTGTGCTATCTCTCTGGGCCCGATATTTGACAAAATTTTAAGTCACTTGTTTGGGCTGGACAGTTAGTACTGTGGGTAAGACACTTGCCTCACATGAGACTGGGCCTGGTTCCATCTCTGGCACCACTTTTCTCCCGAGCATCGCTGGATGTGTCCCTCCAAAACCACCCTCAAAAGTCACTTGTTTCCTTAATTAACTTCCTTAAAGGTATGTTTTTCTCCACAGGGATATTTTAGATACCCATTCTGCCAGATTTTTGAGCTTTGTTACAGTGTAAATAATTTCAAAATGGCAAGTTGTAGAAATAGTAAACCTAATGAAACATTGGGAAATTCCTCTGGTGTGATTTAGCACTCAGCAGTTCCGAGAGAACGATATTCCAGATGAGCTGATTTCTTCTGGCTGAGGGACTCAGTTTTCCAATGGGACAGCTGTTCAAATACATTAGAAATAGGACTTAGGGAATTTGTGAATTCCTCAAGGGTCCTCCTGGGTAGTTTCATTCTGTTCAGTAATCTCTGGCCTGTCTCCTACACTTATCCTGTTGATGATGCTTTTCCAAGCATGTTTAGACTCTTTCGAGCATTTGATAGTCACTGGGAAAGTCCCATATTCTCAGTTATTCATTCTTTTTTCCCCTCAACTTCTGTTTTGTCAATTATTAGTGAACAAATAAATCTGTATTTAAAAGTGGGGGAAGTTCAGATGGGTTCTGGTAGGCACTCTTATGCCATATGTATGACTGGTTGCCTTCAGGAGCCCCAATTTAGCTTAAGATGACTGAATTCTGAGACTGAACATTGACAAGAAGCCTAAGGGAAATTTGGCAGTCCTGCTCTTTCCTGGAGAGACAGATGCCTTTACTTGAAGATACAGGCTGTAGAAGTGTCTGATTTGAGGAATACCATTGGGGTTGAGTGGGTTGGGAGATGAGCCCTGGGGCTGTTGAATGTTGAAACAAGAGCATCAGTGGCTCTGCTCTGAGTTGCCATCAAGGAATGTTGACCTGGCTTGGGTGGAGTACTAGAGTGATGAAGTCAGTTTGAGAAAGGAAGATTTCCAGTGTGGTTCTATCTTTGTAGTTTCAATCTTTTCCTTTCCCAAGCTAGAGAGAACTTATGAAAAGCAATCAGTGAACAAAACTTTTTTTTGTTTTGTTTTGTTTGGGTCACACCTGGCGGTGTTCAGGAATTACTCCTGACTCTGTGCTCAGAAGTCACTCCTGGCAGGCTTGGGGCACCATATGGGATGCCGGGATTCAAACCAGGGTCCATTCTGTGTTGGCCGCATGCAAGGCAAACGCCTTACCTCTGTGATATTGTCCTGGTCCCAATAGTTTTTGTAATATGAGAAAACATCTGAGTTGTACTCTAATTGTCCATAATTAGGAGTTAGGAATTATGCTTGTGGGACTAAATCTCAGGGTTATTTTTTATTGTTGTTCGATATTTTTGTTTTGTTTTTAGGCCATACCCAGTGATGCTCAGGCATTATTCCTGGCTTTATGCTCAGAAATTACTCCTGGCAGGCTTGGGTGGATCATACGGGATGCCAGGGATTGAACCTGGGTCGGCCGTGTGCAAGGCAGATGCTATCTCTCTGGTTCCCTCACAGTTATAGTCTTTAATTTTGGGTATAAATTCTTATAGTTTGGGGAAAATTGGGTCTAGTTTATTGTAAATATGTACAAAAGTCTTATTTAGATACTGAAGTTAATACTTAGAATCTTTTGGGGTCAGAGAGATGGTACAGTGGTAAAGACACATAACTTGCGTGGTCTTGCCCTAATTTGATCCCTCTCCCACCACTTGGTTTTCTGAGCACAATGCTGGAGGAGTCCTTGAACATCGATAGTGTGGTTCCCCCAAAACAAACATACAAAATAAAACGACATAAAATACTTAGTACTCAGTTAAAAGTATGTTATAGTTCCTTTCAGTTTCAAACTAGATCGATAGGATTCTCAGAGGAAACTATTAGATCCTGTGTTGCGTGTAAGATACTCCTTCCTTTTCTAAGTGAGTAGTCATTTTTGTTGTTGTTTTTGGACCACACCCAGTGATGCTCAGTGGTTGCTCCTGGCTCTGTGCTCAGAAATAGCACCTAGCAGGCTCGGGGGACCATATGGGATGCTGGGGATTTTGTTTTGTTCCCAGGTCGGCTGTGTGCAAGGCAAACACTCCACTGCTATGATATTGCTCTGGCCCCAATAAATGCATATTTTGGTATTTTGATTTGGACCATACCTGATGATGTTCTGGGGTTACTCCTGCCATAGTGCTCAGCTGTCACTCGGGCGGTGCTGGCGATTGGACCCAGGTATCCCTCATGGAAAGCACATGCCCCAGCTCTTGGAACTATTTTCCCCAGCCTTTAACTGAGCATTGAGGAAGATAGCTTACTCTGAAGGACTTAAAAGGAAATAGAGTGCTTATAGAACCCAACACTAAATCCTCATTTTACAGTATCTTTATGCGTTTTTGGTTTTAAAGTACTTTAAAATATACAGATGAGGATATTCACTGGTGTTTCAGTTATACTGTTACTCTTAAAGTAATGCTCTGTTAACAGTTTTTATTTTTAATTTTTTTAATTTTTTTTTATGAAAGACAAGACAGACCACCTGAAAGTGTTCAGGTTGTATTGTGTCCAGTTTTGCAAGATGTAATCATTGATCCAGTTTAGTATCTTTCATTGTAAGTCAGTTTGTACAGTAAATACTTAATGATTGCTTAAGGGCTTTTTTTTTTTTATCTCTAGACTTAGTTAATATGTTTGTACCTGGTCTTAGAATAATAAGGCTCGTATTTTGGTGAGAAATTATAGGCTTTTTAATAGTTTTGCCACCAGTTACCAACTAAAGAGGTGAATTACTGATGGATAGTCCTCACTGACTATTAAGTAGTAAGTGAAGTAGAATGACCTTTTTCTAAGCAGCAGCAGAGATTTTAGAAAAGATAAGTTATTAATCAGATAAACAGTATTGATTGCAAATAATATACCTCAGTAAAGCACTGGTTATAAATTGCCAATTTTGACTTAAGAGTTCTTCATGATATTTAAGCTTTTTGTGGTGGATAAAGTTTTTTTTTTTTATTTTAATTATGACAACAAAGATGCAAAGAAAGAGGACAGGGTAAAGTTACAGTGGAAGCCCAATCACCCATAAACAGAATTCTCGGTAGTCCCATCGATGATATCCCAGCCTTGAACTTTCAGCCAAAGAACATTAAGAAAAACAAAACTGAACCCATGTACAATACAATTACTTTGTCCCTCAAATCCCCAGTTTGTAGTACATACTATTTCTTAGCAGCACACCATATAATCTAAAGACATTAGACTTATGTAACTCCTTAAACATTAAGGGCAAAGTACATTTATCTAGTTCCATGCACATGCTTACTAGTTTAAGTTAACCTCAAAAGTTTTAGTGGGTTGTTTTTCTTAAGGATTGGAGTCAAGGGAACATAGTAAAAAACGGTATTAAAGTGGCATTTGTTTTCATAGGCCCACCAAAACATAAGGGACATGGAAAGAAAAATTATGGCCTAAATACAAGGAGACTCTACCCCTGAAGTTTCCTGGTACAGGACTGACTCTAGGCTCCAGGCAAACTAGTTTGTCCAATTCAAGTCATCGTCTGTAGTGCCAATACACCTCCATTCCTCATATAGTCTCTGTTGTTGGTATCATGCTTCTGTATTAAAGATCCTGGAGTCTGCATATCCCATATTGCAGTCAGGATGGTGCAGAGCATCCTCTCGTTTCACCTCACACTTAAGGGGCACTAGAGAGAACCATGTCCTGTAGAGCAGGTCATTGTTGTTGTCACGTCTTCTCAGTGTAAATGGAAGTCTTTTTTTAGGAGGTCGATGTCAGACCCTTGGTAGTGTCTTTCCTGGTAGAGGACTGCTTCCAGCTGTTGCTATAAAAGACCTTGTATGTTTCGTAGATAGCTTGCCTGGTTCTGGCGTGAATGGAGGATGCCCATTCTTCTGAGGCCTGTGCCAGGTCATTATATCAATGTTCAGGGTGTAAGGTACATTGTACTGAGATTTATTAGATAAGACCATATCTGTATGTATAGTGTTTTCCCATTTTAATGTGTCTATGCAAACAAGGATCAATGCCATGAAGCGTTATTGGTGCATCTGGAGGCAATAGGAACAAGACCAGCAATTTCTATGACATAGTTCAATCATAGGCATCAAACTGAGGGACAGTTCCACCAACAATCCTTACTGAACAGCTTACAAAGAAAAGAAAAGATGAAAAGTGGATAGAAACATCATGGTAGAAGAATATATAGAGAGTTGTAGCAGTTAAAGAAAATACCCATAAAATATTCAAAAGATATATGTGTTCAATATGTGTTCAATTTGTGTCCTTCTAAATAGTTCTGGGATTTGTTAGATCTACTGTATGTCTTTGGTCAAAGATTAGAACTGTGTGTTACTGAAGTTAAGAAGGGTAAATCTGGGGTACTGATGGTTGGGAGGAGCATATTTCTTTACACATGAGATGTTAAATGGAAATTGCAGTTTTCCAAGACAGTGATAGCAGACTTTTTGGTACTGACTTCCAATTCAATGTGTATATAATTCGTGAATTATGATAGATTAGCGCGTAATTCTTTCTGAAGGTGATACAGTCTCAGATGATTTGCTCTCTTATGTTTCTAATTTAAGTTAAAGAGGAATTAAAGGTAAGTGAAGGTAAGTGCTCATAATAGTGTAAGTAATACACATCCTATCCAAAAAAAGTGAAACATTCAGTAATAATAGTTTGGAAAAATGTACCTACTGATATAACTGTTTTATCTAATATTTTAAGTGCTTTCTTATCTGAAATTTTCTTATTAATTTTTTATTTTTAATTATGAGAACAAAGATGCAAAGAAAGAGGAAAAGGTAAAGTTACAGTGGAAGGACAATCACCCATAAACAGGATTCTCAGTAGTTCCATTGCTGATATCTTAACTTTGAACTTTCAGCCAAAGAACATTAAGAAGAATAAAACAAAACCCATGTACAATTACTTTGTCCCTCAAGCCCTAGATTGTAGTATATAATATTTCTTAGCAGCACACAAAGCAATCTAAAGACATGCAACTTATGTAACTCCTTAAACATTGAAGGCAGGGGCCGGGCGGTGGCGCTAGAGGTAAGGTGCCTGCTCTGCCTGTGCTAGCCTTGAACGGACCAAGGTTTGATCCCCCGGTGCCCCATATGGTCCCCTAAGCCAGGTATCCCATATGGTCCCCCAAGCCAGGAGCAACTTCTGAGCGCATAGCCAGGAGTAATCCCTGAGCGTTACTGGGTGTGGCCCAAAAACCAAAAAAAAAAAAAAAAAAAAAACCCAAAAAACATTGAAGGTAAAGTACTTTTTTACATTTCCATGCACATGCATATTAGTTTAAGTTAACCTCAAAAGTTTAAGTGGGTTTTTCTTAAGGATTAGAGTCCAAGGAGCACAGTAAAAATGGTATTAGAGTGGCAATTATTGTTTGCATAGGCCCACCAAAATATGAGGGACATGGAAAGGAAAAGACTTGGCCTAAATACAAGGAGACCCTACCCCTGAAGTTTCCTGGCATAAGACCAACTCTAGGCTCCAGGCAAACTAGTTTGTCCAATCCAGGTCATTGTCTATAGTGCCAATACACTTTTTTTTTTCACACAGTCTCTGTTGTTGGTATCATGTTTCTGTATTAAAGATCCTGGAATCTGCATATCCTATATTGCAGTCACGATGGTGCAGAGCGACCTCTCGTTTCACCTTACAATTAAAGGGCAATGCAGAGAACTCTGTCCTGTAAGCAGGTCGTTGCTGTTCTCTAGTCTTCTTAGTGCTAAGGGAAGTCTCTTTTGAGCAGGTCAATGTCAGAGCAATGGTAGGGTCTTCCCTGGTAGAGGATTGCTTCCAGGTGTTGTTATAAAAAACCTTGGATGTTTCGTAGATAGCTTCCCTGGTTCAGGGGTGAATGGAGGATGCCCATTCTTCTGAGGCCAGTGTCAGGTCATTATATCAATGTTCAGGGTGTAAGGTCCCATTGTACTATGAGATTTGTGTGTTCCAATCTCTATTAGATAAGAACTTATTTGTATGTATAGTATTTTCCCATTTTAATGTGCCTATGCAAACAAGGAACAATGCCAAGTGGCATTATCAGAGCATATGGGGGCCATAGGAACAAGTCCAACAATCCCCATGACATGGTTCAATTATAAGCATTAAACTAAGGGGCTCTTCCACCAAAATTCCTTATTGAACAGCTCACAGAGAGAAGACAAGATAAAAAGTGGGCAGAATAGTCACGGTAAAAGGATATTTAGAAAGAGTTATAGCTGTTAAGGAAAATACACATAAAATATTCAAAAGATATGTGTCCATTTTATGTCTTTTGAAACAGTTGGGGGTTGTTAAATCCAATGCACGACTTTGGTCTGTGATTAGAACTGTGTGGTACTGAAATTAAAAAGGTTAAATGTGGAGTACTGATGGTTGGGGGTGGGAGAGTTAAGGAGTAATAATGAGCTTCGTAGGGGTGTGCGAAAGGGCAGAATCTGTTGGAGCAGGAGGTCGGTCTTGGTGCCAAACAAATTAAAGAACTGAGGGTTGAGAGGGTTAATTAAGGGGAAGATAACGAATCCAGAATGGAGATGAGGGAGTAGAAGGGGCTCTGATGTGGAAGTGGAGAAATATATTAGAAGGGTTATATACATTGTATAGATGAATTGTTTATGAATTTGGCTTGGCAGTGAGAGAGGACCACTGTATAGGAAGTCATGTCTACATATATACTGATTTTAGAGACCTATTTGAATATTATCCTCCAAATCTAGGGAATTCCCTTTTTTCCCCTAGAAACAGTCGAGAATTAAGAATATTTTTGGGTGTTGATAAAAAGTATATGCACCCGCAAGCTTTTGAAAATGAATACTAGGAAGAAAAGAACTCCTGAATGGGGTCCAGTATACATAGGGGAGGAATTTCTCTTCCCCACCCTCCCCCCAGGGCCTGATTTACCAGGCGTGACCCTGAAGACCACTCTGGCAGGGGGGGTTCTCAGTCCCCTGGACTAAGTGGTCAGCCCAGGGGGCCTATGGCTAGCTGTCCTGCCCAGAGCCCCCAACAGCTGAAGAGCTTTTACCTAAAATTTAAAGGTTTTATTGAATCATTAGTCTTAGTTTCTGATTTTATTCATTATTATGTAATGCAATTTAGCCTTTGTGTTTTATAGTCATTTGGGGTATCTCATAAATAATGAGTTGGACATTTGCTTGCTGATGAGAAACTGGATTTTATTTTGTTACTTTATTTTTTATATCATTATTGAAACACCAAGATGACATACATGTTTGTAGTTGGGTTTCAGTTATAAAAAAGTACACCCCCCCTTCACTGGTGCAGTATTCCCACCATCAATGCCCCCATCTCCTTCTTCCCCTACCCCCTGCCTATCTTTGAGACAGACGTTCTATTTCACTCACCACCATTGTCATGGAAGTTGGTAAGCTTTATATCATGAGCTGGCCCTTTCAAACCTCACCTCTATTGTCTCTGAGCATTATTACCAGACTTTTATTTTTTTAAATCCCACAGATTAAAGAGACTATTCTGTGCCTAACTCTCCCTCTGACTCATTTCACTCAGCATAATAGGAGGAACGCAATTTTAAAGGGATTTTAATTGTAACTTGACCGTGGAAGCATAGTTACCTACTTAAGACACTAGGAAACATATATCTCAATATTTCTCAAATATATCTCAATATTTCTAATAGTTGCTTTTCCTTTTGTTCATTTCATCTGTTAACTTATTTCCTTTTCTAGACAGTTCTGTGAAACTTAAGGGTTTTACTGTTAACATTGCTTAAAATTTACATGCTTTAAAAGTTGCTATTCATGCCTTTTTTGTTTGTTTGTTCTTGTTTTTTGGATTTTGGGTCACACCCAGCAGTGCTCAAGGGTTCCTCCTGGCTCTACACTCAGAAATCGCTCCTGGCAGGCACGGGGGGATCATATGGGATGCGGGAATTTGAACCACCGTCCTCTGCATGCAAGGCAAACGCCTTACCTCCATGCTATCTCTCTGGCCCTATTCTTGTCCCTTTTCTACAATTTGAAACTAAGCTAAGTTGAAAACAATGATTGCACCATACCCTAGGCCTTTGTTCCTGGGTTGGTCCCACTTTCAGTGAGAGTTATTCCCTATTCTTCAATTATCATGTTAAAATCTGAGGTAGTTACTAGTTGTGGTTATTGGTTATAAATTTCTCTCGATGGCTTCTCCGTTCAAAGTGGCCAACACTGATCCATTTTCTCTATACGTAAAATCCCATAGAAACTCAGAGATAGTAATGCATATTTGACAGAAGGATACAGATCAGTGTAAGCGAGAATTTGGATTTTGTGAGCCAAAAAGAAGTTGACAGAGAGCAGGATTTGGTCGCTTTCCGATGAAAATAGCCCATTTTATTCTTACACTCATTTCCCTGCAACTCATGCAGAACTACTCCAAAGATGGAACCAGCAGCCACTGTGGGTAGTGAGTCAGTTGGTTCTGTCTTTGGGGGAGAATGGGTAAAGGATGAGTATTGGGAAAATGATGAGTTTCTGAAAGCTCTTGTAAACCATCATATTTTTCGCCATATGAGACGCACCTGACCATAAGCCACATGTAGATGCTCTCCTCTCCACACTCGGGCTTTCACTCCATTAGATGCACTTTTATGGGGGGAATCGTATGGAACTAAAAATATAGTAATTATTCCCTTGTCTGTCTTCTTAGTATAAACCTTGACTTCATTGTTCTCAGGCCTTCCCTTTCCATGTTTCCCTAGGCCGCTGCTGAATTCAGTATAAAGTGTTTCTTTGCTTTTTGTCTTTTAAACAAACATTAAAACGAAAAACATTTTGAAGTATTTTAAACAAATTAAATGAAATGAAACAAATTTAAATGAAACAAAAATCCACACGTCTTTTTTTCTCTTAAAAAGACTTGGAATCCATGGGGCCGGAGTGGTGGTGCTGTGGTAGGACGTTCACTTGCACGCAGCTGACCTAGGACGGACTGCGGTTCAATCCCCTGGCTTCCCATATGGTCCTCCAAGTCAGGAGTGATTTCTGAGCACATAGCCAGGAGTAGACCCTGAGCATCACTGGATGTGGCCCCCAAACCAAAAACCAAAATAAAAAAACCCAACAGAACAACAATAAAAACCTTGAAATCCAATACTAAGACAATTTTTAATCAGGTTCATTCTCAAAGAATTCATGATTCCAGAAGTTTAGCACTGGGATCTGGACACTCTTTCCCTGAGGTGACTGAGCATTGGAGAGAGTCAGGAGGGGATTGGTAGGCAAAGCAGTTAGCAACTAGCTGGAGGGGCGAGCTGAAGGCAGACCGAGGAGAAGCACTGTGGGAGGTGGAGGGGGTACCTGTAGTTAAAACGAGAAACTTGTTCAGGAGGAAAACATGATCAAAGGTGAACAGTTGTTGAGATGAGTTTCTGACCAGAAGGTTCCCTATCAGAGCATTTATAACATATTGGATCCTGTGTATTGAGAAATTTTATTTGCAACTTGTGCTTATAATATTATTATGTCATCCTTTTTGGCCACATCCTGTTTTGGCCACACCTGGCAGGGCCCAGGAGTTACCCCTGGCTCTGCACTCAAGGATTATTTCGGTGGTCTTCAGGGATTTATGGGATGTTGGGGATTGAACCCATGTCAACATTGTGCAAAACAAGCACTTTGTCACCTGTCCTATTGCTTTAGCCCCAGGTCACTGCATCTTCTTTAAAGGAAAAATAATCTTAATGATGTATGGATATCACTTGACATTTGAAAAATTTGCCTACTTCCTCATTTTAAAAATAGAACATATTTTATTTCTGATAAAATAAAAATGGTCTTGCGGTAATTCAGTTATATATATTTTTAAGTTTAATATTTTTTACAGTTTAAACTTATGAAAAACTGTAAAATACAGAAATGGACTAATACAACAAATCGTCATTCTCATTCATGATTGAAGCCATTATACCTGACTTTAATTATAAAATGTAGTCAATCAAATTTCATCAACCATTTTGTATTTAAATACCTCAACCTTTCTTTCCAGGTATTTCATTAATTTTAAAATTAAGCAGTGTTCACCATTACACATCCCTACAAAGATTTTTAATTTAGTTTCTTACAGATACATTATCATTTTCATGATGAAATATATGAGCTTTATTATATTTATTAAGAAATTTTGCCTTTGAAGGTATTTGGGGGACTACAGAGAAAAGTTAATTTCTGGGCAATAAGTTTGTATTCTCCTGTCCATTTATAGGTAGTTGGTTATTTTCTCATGTTAGTATGAGAATTCTTGCCTTCTTTTGCAACATTTTATCACTTTAAAACAAAGCAAATTTGAGGCCAGAGCAATAGGTATGTAGGCTGTTTTGCCTTGCACACTGCTGGCCCGGATTTGATCCCCGGCATCCCATATGGTCCATTGAGCCTACCAGGAGTGATTTCTGAGTGATTTTAGAGCCAGGAGTAACCCTGAGTACTGCCTGGAGTGGCCCAAAACCCAAAATAAATAAATAATTAATTTTAAAAAAAGCAAATTTGAAAGTTTGTTTTCTCAGTGAAATTTTCTATTAGTTCATGGGGCCGGAGAGATAGCATGGAGGTAAGGCATTTGCCTTGCATGCAGAAGGTCGGTGGTTAGAATCCCAGCATTCCACATGGTCCCCTGAGTCTGCTAGGGGCAATTTCTGAGCACAGAGCCAGGGGGAACCCCTGAGCACTGCGGGTGTGATCCAAGAAAAAAAAAAAATCGAAATAAAAAAATTTTTTTCTATTAGTTTAGAGTGCTGTTTCCTTTGTTCAATTATCCATTTGATACGTTCTACAATAAATCATCTTGTATTTCTTTGTATGAGCCACCCATATTACAATTAAAGGTATTTTCTAACAGGAGTTAAGTAAATACTTGCTCTTTATAGTCCTGTGCCACATGCTGTTTCGTCAGTGACTGATGACTACTTGTTCTGGCCAGGTGCGCAGTAGACTGTGCCACATAGATTTGTATGTTTACGACCCATGGCATTCAAACCATAGTGAGATTGCCTAGAAACACCCTGGGCAGGCTGCATAACTGTTATTAAATGATGCATGCATGCTTTTTTCTGTTCATGCTGAAGGCATTTTTCAGAGGCCCCTTGTTTCTAGTTAAAGTCTTTTTGTATTTTACCTTGCGAAAACCCTGATTCATTCAAAGGATTTAAAATTTGAATATATGCCATATTTTTTCTTTCACATTTTGTAGTTTATATAATCTTTCCTAATGCTATCAAATAGTATCTGAGTAACATAATTAATGACTAGGATAAAATACCAGTTATTCTACAAATGTGTAATACTCTTTTTGTAGGTGAATCATAATTTTTATTGTCCTGGACATGTTTCACTATTCACATACTTAATTCTGAATGAGAATTTCGCTTACTCTTCCATTTGATTTAACTGGGCAATAGACATTAAAGATATAGCGAAGATGCTGTCCTATCTAGAGTTCTTTACTTTGGGCCATACCTAGTGGCTCTCAGGGATTACTCCTGGTGGACTCGGGGACCATGTCAGATGCTCCTCAGTTCTTTAATTTTTTTTGAATGTTCTGTATATTGCAGTGCTTGATACTGGTTATCTTTTTTTGATGACCTGTGATGACTAGGATTGTTTTTGGCGTATCATATTTCTAGAAAGGATGTTCAGAGTATAGGAAGAAATTTGTTAACTTAGCCTTGAAATTCTGCTTCTGTGGCTGCTCCTTGGATTTTTATTTTGTAGAAAACTCCTTTTACTTAACCTTTTGGACCATGAAATAGATGTTCAAGTCAGGCTGCCAATGGTAATTTTTTTTTTTTTTTTTTTTTTTTGCGTATGGTAGTTCTTTATATTTAATGTGAGATTTTATTTTCATGTGATAAATGGAATATTGATAAAAGGTGATATCAATGTTTTGTTCTCTCAATATAGGCAAGCTGGTTTTTATGTGATCACTGAGAAATTCCTGCTTTCACACTCTTCTGTTTTTATACAGGTCCTCATGCTGACACCGCCAGTGGATGCCAGAATTTGCAGTGTGGTTTTCGAGCCTGCTGCCGCTCTGGCGAATGACTCTTGACCTTCTACTACTGCTACTACTACTACTACTACTACTACTAAAAAGTAGACTTTTGTCTACTTCATTTAGATGAGCAGGCTTCCTTTCATGCACTTTACTCACAGCACATTTCTTGTGTTAACCATCCCCATTTGGATTGGGGTTTGTTTTGGCCCAGTTTCTCACAGGAACACCCCTCCCCTGCCCCTTCTTAATTTTGACCAGTGAATTTCTCAGTATTGTCTTTTCTTTTAAGTAGTATTTTTGTTTTGGAAAGGGAAGAGGTCCGTCCCCCCCTGCCCCGCCCCCAAAGTTGAGATTAAGAACAATCCTAACCATCCCTTTTCTTTTTTAAGTTGAATTGGAAAAAAAAGTCACTAATGCTATGCCACTTATAATACTTCTAAGATTATATTGAGTTTTAAAATTAATGGGTTTATTGGTTCTCTTTATCTCTAAAACACTACCAGGCTTTCTTTGCGGATCTTTTCAGACATACCGTTGGAAGTCTTATTTTAAAAACTACATATTTTGGAAACAAGTCTCCCCCCTTCTTTTAACCCCAAATGTTTTCTTCAACAAATCTGAAAGCCAATTCAAATGTACCCATAAATAAGATTCTACAATAAATTGGCTTCTTGGTGTTAGCTCAGTGAGCTTGAAGAGCACCACTATATTTTTATTTGCTTTCTTCAAAGACCCCTTCTTCCTGCTGTCATCCTTAAATTGTCAAATTGGTGGGGAGGGGAAAGTGCAGGACTTAAAAAAAATAGTTCCACAATCATTTGAGGAAATGTATAATAAAATCTACTTTGAGGACTATCCAGTGATTTCTTCGGAGTGTTGATTTGATTATCAATTTCAGTGCAGGTTTGGAAGTAGGTGAAAGGTGCCTTTTGAGTATCCTGGCGATGTTGGAGAGACCTGGAATGGTACCTTTGAATGTTTCCCTTTTTGAAACTAAATATGCAAGAGTCGAAAGTTGGAATTGCAACTTTATTCTGTTTCTGTGTGAAACACAGAGGATTGGGGCAGAGAGAGAACCCAATGGCAAGGGTCTTGCACGTGTTTGGCCTGTGTTCAATCTCTAGCATCTCGTATGGTTCCTCGAGTCTGCCAGGAGTGATTACAGAGTGCAGAGCCAAGAGTAATGACCACTGAGCACTGCAAGGTGTGGCCCCAAAACAAATAAGCAAAAAAAAAAAAAAAAAAAGTATTGGTGACCCACCATTCTAAAAGGCCTCAGGGGTGCTTCAGATTTAGGTCATGTAGAAGAGAAGAATGAGCACAATATGCTGGGTTTTTTTGCCTTCGTTTTTTTTTTTTTCTTTTCATAAACTCTCATAAGGCTGCAGAAGAGAAAGTATTCTTGCAATGTTCTTTTGGGTCCATGCATTTTTCTTTTGTTGAGGTAGTAGGAGAGAGATAAACTAGAGGTAAACATAGATTCCACTAAACCATAGGAAAGTTTTAAGAGAATTCTATAATAAGTCGTGGTAATGGGCCGGAGTGGTATTTGCTTTGCCTGCGGCCAACACAGGACAGACCTCAGTTCGAGTCCCGGCATCCCATATGGTCCCTCGAGCCTGCCAGGATCGACTTCTGAGCGCAGAGTCAGGAGTGACTCCTGAGCGTTGCCAAGTGTGACCCAAAAACAAAACAAACAAACAGAAAAAAAAACAGGGTAACTTTGCTGGGTCTTAAATGCAGTCACAGGGGCCAGAGCTGGCCTTACATGCACACGGCCAACCAGGATCATATGGTTTCCCCAAGCACCACTAGGAGTAATTCCTGAGTGCAGAGCCATGCTCAGGTGTGGCCCAAAATCAAAACAAATTAAAAAGAATAATGTCTCCCCACCCCCAAATAAAAGCTACCAAAAATTTCCGAAACCAAAGGATTCATTGAAGAATTCTACCGAATATTTTCAAGATGGAGGTAATGCTAATTTCCTACATTATTTTTCAGGAAATGGGAGGGGTAGAGAATATGTTGTTCATATTCACTTTATGAGCCCATTATTACTGATACCAAAGCTAAATAAAATAGTGTACAGCAAAACAGTACCTATAACAACAAAACAAACAAATCCAATCATGACTATTGACCTGGCAAAGGCATCCCAAGTAGGTAAGCCTGGACTAAAGTGTAGATCTATGGAGCTCAAAAATGATGGTGGGCGGGCTGGAGAAATAGCATGGAGGTAAGGCATTTGCCTTGCATGCAGAAGATCGATGGGTCGAATCCCGGCATCCCATATGGTCCTCCGAGCCTACCAGGAGCGATTTCTGAGCGTAGAGCCAGGAGGAACCCTGAGCGCTGCCAGGTGTGACCCCAAAACAAAACATAATAATGGTGGGCACACCAGAGTTCACGGCCACTGATTTGAGGGCCAAAGTGGCAGAGAAGAAGACTAACAAAATATTTATCATCTTAAAAAAATAACTGAAAATAACATCTTCCTTGCGATATGATCCTTAACCACATAAAAAATAGTTTCTTATTTTGAAAGCACTAATTTGAAGAGCTTAAGTTCCTAGCAGCATTATTGATAATAAATAGTCAAATCATAGACCAAGGTAAAATGCCCAGTGACAGAAAACTAGATAAAGCAGCAATGACCTGTACGTGTGGTGGGATATTCTGCCATTAAAATAGCATTGCTCTTGGGACAAAAGGGTGGATGCTGGGTTGATGATGCGAGAGAAAACAAGTGAAAGGCAATCACTGGTAGTTTCCACTCATATTGTATTCCTGTTATAATTGTCAAAAATAACAGGCAAGAGCATACAAGTAACTCTTAGATTCTAAATGGTGGCCAGAAAGGAGGTATTTAGAAAAGGGGTATTTTATGGGGATAAATTTTTTGTTTCTTTTTGTTTTGGTGCCATCCCTAGTAGGACTCAGGTTACTCCTGCTCTGCACTCAAGAATTAATCATGGCAGGCTTGGGGACTACATGAGATGCCAGGGATTGAACCTAGATTGGCCACATGCAAGGCAAATGCCATATCTGCTGGACTATTGCTCTGGCCCCTGCAATGCCACGGAAATTTTGATGAGTGAAGTGGTGAAAATTACTCCTAAAATTTCATTTTATTAAAAAAAGGTGATAAGGCAATGAAAATATTTAAAAAATTATATATATATATATATATCCTCAACCTAATTACAATTTTTACAGACCATTAAAAGTCCAGTGAAAATGCTATCTGTTGCGGACAAGGGAGGCAACGTAGATCCAGACGGATAAAACGTTTTTGGGATATGGGTGGATATACACGGCTAAAGCAAACTCGACGTTGGGGACATCAATATTATGCACTCCGGTACTGTACACGGCTTCAATTAAAGGCTTCATTTCAGAGTAGGGCATGTGAAGGGGAAATCCGGAGAACTGAAAAGAGAAGAACATTTGCAGTCATTAGTCTCCTGCAGATTAAAGCTTTTTTGTTTGTTTTGGGGGGGCCAAATCTGGCCGCTATCAGGAGTTACTTTTGGCTCTGCACTCAGAAATCGATCCTGGCCGGCTCGGGAAACCATAAGGGGTGCTGGGAATCGAACCTGGGTCCATCCCAGGTTGTCCACATGCAAGGCAAAAGCCCTACCACTGTGACATCACTCTGGCCTCCAAAGGCCATTCTTTTTTTTTTTTTTTTTTTTTTTTTGGTGGTTTTTGGGTCACACCCGGCAGTGCTCAGGGGTTATTCCTGGCTCCAGGCTCAGAAATTGCTCCTGGCAGGCACAGGGGACCATATGGGACGCCGGGATTCGAACCGATGACCTCCTGCATGAAAGGCAAATGCCTTACCTCCATGCTATCTCTCCGGCCCCGCAAAGGCCATTCTTAATATTCCAATTCAATCTACTTTCTGGATCTCAAAGTCATTTAGTTATATTTTTCTTTCCACTTATCATTAATACAAAAATATGTAGAGGAGCCAAATATCTCCTAGTTGCTAACATAGGACACACACTGACTTGGTACAGGACACCTAGCTTATCCCCTGTCCGCCTTCACTGCTCCCCAAGTTTGCATAGTAACCCATATAATTCCAGAGTCCTAGATAGCATCCCCTCTCCCTGCCAGCCCTTTGTGGCATGTGAGCAGAGTGAGTGTCAGAAGATTTGCCAGGAATATTGCGTACATGTGTCTTCCTTTGCTCTGGACAACATGTGTGCGGATGGGAGTGGTTCCTGAACCTGTCCCCAAGTGCTCACTGCTAGAAGAGGCAGCCCAGAGGAGCCATTTCCTGAGGACTGCAGGACCATGCCCAGAAAAGGAGCCCCATCCCCATCAGTCCTCAGCTTCCTTCACTTGAGGGATGTTAGGATAAGCAGGGAGGGTGTTTGCCTTGCATTTGGCTGACACAGTTTGATCCCCGGCAACCCATGTGGTCCCCTGAGCACTGCCAGGAGTAAATTCTGAGTGCAGAGTCAGGAGTATCCCTTGAGCATGGCCAGGTGTTAAAAACCCATTCCCCTCAATAGAATACCGTCTTCTCTGCTCTTAAGTTTCCTGTGGAATACATTCCTGCTGAGAACCTGACTTCAGATACTTAGTGAATGAAAATAAAATGCCCAACTTGACTTCACACTTTCATCTAACCAGCCTATTAGCAGAGTTTGAGGCCATTTTCTGTGTTTAAGTCCCTCAAAGGACATGAACACACGAGACCACCATCAGCAGTACCAGGAACTGCCATTACGGGATTTTTTTTTCTAGGTAGTGGAAAATAATTTGAAAGTCCCAATCTTCTATCTTTTCCCAAAGCTTACTTTGTGGTGGCATCAATTTTGAAGACCATTTGGTCTCTAGTAACTTGGCCAGGTGCACTTATTTCCCCCATACTTGGAATGTATGTTGATTGTCCTTTTGGGAGGCCAGAATTGAGCTACACCTGGCTGTGTTCGGGGCTACTCCTGGCTCTGGGCTCAGGAATTACTTAAGGCACTGGTCAGGGGATCACATGGGATGTCAGGGAATCAAACCCATGAGGGTCATGTGCAAGGCAAGCACCCTTACCTCTGTGCTATATTGCTCCAGCCCTTGGAATGTTTATGAAAGGGATTTTTTATAGGGTGCTCATTTTAAAAAAATGGCATTTTTATTTTAAACAGACATCTTTTGCTACTTAGTGATAGGTTAGATTGCTGAACTATGTGAGGTGGGGTGTGTACTTGGGAAGAACAGTGTAGTTTGCTGGTCTGTAAGGAGGAAATCGTGGGGTCCCCTTAGCTTACCCTGTAGTCTCCCAGCTGTCTGAGCAGCTCTGCCCTATGGTCGTCTTCCACGTCGTCTCCTCGACTCCTTTCCAGGAGGGGCAAGAAGTGACGCAGCGTGGACGTGCAGTACCTGTTCCAGCGGGTCAGGTGGCGGGGCCGCCAGTCCATGAGTTTCTCTTTCAGTATTTTTTCAACCCTATTCATAAAAAAATATTCTTTTTCATGTTTTGCCTTTTCCATCCTAAGAATACAATTTCCTGGGGCTGGGAGGGCATGTGCCTCGCATGTGGCACATTGAGTTCGATTCCTGGCATCCCTTATGATACCCTGAGTAGTTTCTGAGTGCAGAGCATGAATAACTCCTGAGCACTGCAGCCCCCAAGCAACCACCATCACCACCACCAATTTGCTGTGGATTTAGGTGACCACATTGCCATATTTCGGTGGGAAGGGTTAACAATCACTATATCAATCGATATAGGCTATCCCTGGAGATTGGAAAATAGACACAAACATCCTTCAAGATTGCTCATGGTTACAATGGGGACTAAGAAAACATTCCTTTTCTTTCCTTTTTCTTAACCCTTGGGTCATACTGGTGATATTCAGAGATTACTCTTGGCTTTGTACTCCAAAATCACTCATAGTGAGCTCAGGAGACCATTTGGGATGCTGGGGATTGAACCTGGGTCAGCTGGTGCAAAGTTAAGTGCCCTACCATCTGTACCTTTGTTCTGCCCCTAGAAACATATTTTTTCTTTTTCTTTTTTTTTGGTTTTGGGGCCACACCCAAAATTAAATATATTAAAAGAACCAAGAGCATTTGGGGAAGATTATTTGTTTAAAATAGGCATTCTCAATAAGGCTTTATTTGAAATTGGGTGTAAATTGGCTTGCCCTGATGTTCCCTTAAAAGGGTGTTAGCTTGACCTTGTAATTTGACATATTGATACCAGAGGAAGGGTATCACCCTTTTAAATCAGAGGTCACACTCCTGACACTTACGGATATGTACCTGAGACTCATTTTCTGAAACTAGGGAACAAGTATTATTGGAACTCGAATAGGTCTTTAGCAGCCTTCTCCAGGTATTAGGTCAAACCAACTAAATTCTCTAAGCCACTAATCGGTCGGACAAAGGAGGCTTATTTAAGCTGTGGATTAAGTTATGCCTGAACAAGACCCATAATAACATGGTGTTGAGCTTTAATCAAAGGCAAGATTTTTGGAGAGCCTCTCTCATTGCCAGACTTCACCCCTCTGTCCACACCACACCAATGCCAAAGCTTCCTTTGCGGCCACGGGATTTGGAGATCACTCTGTCCTGGTATCTATCGACACGAATTAAAGCTAAACTGCCCCAATTATTTCAGGTGGATCCAACTCAGAATAGCTTAGTTTGGTATTGGACTAAGAGTGACAGATTATGGTAGGGATTGAGTTGTATCTCGTGACCTGTCCTGGAGTTCAGTGGCTGCTGCTTTGTCTGTGCGTTGGTAAATGAGCTCTTCTGGCTAGAAAAGAAACAAAACAGTTCAGGAATTCCTGAAAAATCAGTAACACTTATTTTTTTTTTGGGGGGGGGGGCATACCCAGTGACGCTCAGGTGTTACTCCTGGCTCTGTGCTCAGAAATCACTCCTGGCTTGGGAGACCATATGGGACGCCTGGGATTGCACCCAGGCCTGGGTTGATCGAATGCAAAGCAAATGCCCTACTGCTGTGCTATAACTCTGGCCCCACTAACACTATTTTAAGAGTTGTACTTAGTTTTTTTTTCAATCTGTTTTTAAAATTATGAAGCTTCAAACCTACAATCAGAAAAGTGGAACAAGATATCAGTGCACTCATGATTTATCTTTTTTAAAAATTATTTATTTAAATGATTATGCTTATTTAAGCATGATTTTTTTTACATCATGTTTGTTTTTTTTGGTTTTAGTTATAAAAAAAAAAAGAACCCCCCCCCCATCTTAAACCAGTTTTAGTGCTGTATATTTCTGACTCCGTTTTTTTTCCTTTCTCGCCATGAAAATAGCCATCCCTTGGGCCCGGAGAGATAGCACAGCGGCGTTTGCCTTGCAAGCAGCCGATCCAGGACAAAAGGTGGTTGGTTCGAATCCCAGTGTCCCATATGGTCCCCCGTGCCTGCCAGGAGCTATTTCTGAGCAGACAGCCAGGAGTAACCCCTGAGCACCGCCGGGTGTGGCCCAAAAACCAAAAAAAAAAAAAAAAAAAGAAAAAAAAAAGAAAATAGCCATCCCAAAGGGCCAGAGTGATAGCACAGCACGTAGGGTGTTTGACCTGGGTTTGATTTCCGGCATTCCCATGTGGTCCCCTGAGCCTACCAAGAGCAATTTCTGAGAGCAGAGCCAGGAGTAACCCCTGAGTACTGCCAGGTGTGGCCCAAAAAACAAAAAATTAAATACAATCCATTTTGATTTGGGGGTTCACTCCTAAGGGCTCACTCCTTGCTCCATGCTTCATGCTCTCTTTTGGCAGGGCTCGGGGGACCAAATGCCATGTGGGGGATTAAAATCCGGTTTAACTCTCTCCAAGCAAGTGCTTTACCTAGTGTACTATTTCCCTGGTTCTAAATACCATACTTTTATTATCATTTTTTTTTTCATTTGAACTTAGGTCTTAACTTTTGGCTGTGCATGGAGGATCATATGGGATGCCAGGAATTGAATCCTGGTTTACCACATGCAAGGCGGACTCCTACTTGTTGTACTATCATTATTTCATGGGACAACCTATATCAAAATGTCCTTCACATATGCATATACTAAATCATTAAGTGTTTCTAAGATGAGCTCAATTCTCTGTGAAAGTCAAATATAATAGTAGGTGAAGTATTTCAGAATAAAGTCTCAACAAACAACCAACTCCTGGGCTGAAGTGATAGCACACTGGTAGGGCACGTGCCTTGCATGTGACCCATCTGGGTTCAGTTCCCAGCATCCCATATGATCCCCGGAGCCTTCAAGAAGCGATTTCTGAGTTCTGAGCCAGTAGTAATCCCTGAATGCTGCTGGGTGTGGCCCCAAACCACCCCTCCCCCCCAAAAAAAAAAAACTATCATATGAGACTTCAAATCCCTTGATTTCTTTGTCTACATTTAATTTTCTGGAAAAGAATCTTACCTGAACACTGGAAAGTCCAGGATATGGAAAGCTTCTTGAAAAGAAAGATTTCCATAACTTGGGCCTGGTGACATCAAAATTTATCCTTAGTGGGGAATCATATTGTTGAATATTAAACCAAACCTAAAAGAAGATAAAATTTGATTAGCAAATATCTTTGTGTGTGTGTGTGTGTGTGTGTGTGTGTGTGTGTGTGTGTGTGTGTGTGTGATAGAAAAGCAACAGAGACAGAAAGAGGTCATGTGTCCCATTTCATTTTTAACCACTCTGACAATAACTTAGTTGTCACCGGCTATATTTTTACATTTTCTTACTATCTGAGGTTCAGGTGTGTGTACGTTGATGAAAGATAGTTTCTTATAATAAAAACCTAAATGGTGGGCCAGAGCGATAATACTGCAAGGAGGGCACCTGCCTTGCCTTTCTTTGAGTTCTGTGACTATTCTCCATATTTCTATGGAGCCAATGTGGGTTCAACCCATATGGTCCCCCAAGCCACCATATGAGAAGCAGAGCTGGGAGCAAACCTAATCATCACCAGGTGTGGCCCCTAAACAAACATCAACCATAGAATGTTCTAGAAACAGCTCAGGCTGGTCTTTGCCCAGGCAGCCTTTTCTCACCCTGCTCTGTGCATCTTCCTCCTTTCTTCATCTGGCCCGGTTACAGTTCCCTAATCTTTGGATAGTGCCTAGACGTCTCGCTGAGAAAGTGTAGGGAGAATAGTCACCGACTACTGTGAAGCATGTAGGTTTCTGGTGTAAAATGACACATTAAGGCAGCAAGCTGTAGTCAGTGGGGATGCTTGGAAGGAAGAGCCAATGGGATTTGCTGATGGATTTGGATGGGGTGGATGGAAGGAGAGAGAAGAGATGTGAGAGGAGGTGAGCGAGCGAGAGAGCGAGAGAGCGAGAGAGATTAAAGTATCATTTTGCATGCAGCTGACCCTGATGGATTTGGATGGGGTGGGTGGAAGGAGAGAGAAGAGATGTGGGGGGAGGTGTGTGTGTGTGTGTGTGTGTGTGTGTGTGTGTGTGTGTGTGAGAGAGAGAGAGAGAGAGAGAGAGAGAGAGAGAGAGAGAGAGAGGTTAAAGTATCATCTTGTATGCAGCTGACCCTGATTTGATCCCACATAGGATCCCTTGGGCTCTGCTGGCAGTGACCCTGCAGCACAGAACAAGGAATAAACCTTGCACACCACCTAGTATGAACTTCTGCCACCTCTCCCTTCTGAAAAAAAAAAAAAAAGCAAAGAAAAAAAATTTTTTTTTTTTTTACAAAGAAGGAAGTGGGGGCACTGGAGAGAGAGTACAATGGGCAGGTTGCTTGATGTCCAGCCTCACCAATGGTCCCCCAGGTCTGCTAGGAATACTTCCCGAGTGCAGGAAGCCCTGAGCATTGCTAGGCACTGTCCCCAAACCAAAACTAAAAGAGGGAAAAAGTTCTTGAAGGAAGTGCTTGAAGTCTGCAGAGTAGGGGGTGTGCAGAGCAGTGGGAAACAGCTGGATCCAACCATTGGGTCAGGTTACACGGAGCCTTGGTATTAATCCACAACAGGGAGTTGGAAGACTTGGAGTAAGTGAAAGGCCCCGGCCCTTGGGGAGTCACAGAAGGAGGAAAGCTGATCACTACTGAGAACCTTAGTCAGGCATCTTCAAGGCAAAGAACTGAACTGAAAAGAGAGAGAGAGGATAAATATCTGCCATTGAGTAGGCAGAGGAGAGGACAGGTGGAGAAGAGGAAAAAACTGGGTGGCAGGAACTGTGCACTGGTAAAAGGAAGTTGGACATTATATAACTGAACCTCAACCATGCACAGTTTTTTAACTTATGTCACGGTGACTTAATTAAAACATTTAGAATAAATAAATTAATAAAAATTAGTGGGGCCCTGAGACATAGGATATAGACTTTGATGCCAATGATCTCAGAAATCTTAAATTCTATGGACCTGAGAAATAAGCCATTACTCTTACCCTAGTTTACCTCCCCTTGAGAGAGAAAGAGAGTGAGAGAGAGAGAGAGTTAGCGAGAGAGAGAGAGAGAGAGAGAGAGAAAGAGAGAGAGAGAGAGAGAGAGAGAGAAGAGGCAGGAAGTTGGGAGAGCAGGGGAAAGGGTGGGAGGGAAATTGATGACACTGGTGGCAGGAAATCTTCACTGGTGATGCGTGTTGAACATTATATGACTGAAACTCATGAACAAGTTTGTAACTGTACCTCAGGGTGATGCAATTGAAAATTACATTTAAAATGTCATAAAAGAAATAAAAAGAATGTAGTTATAACTTTAAGAACTAATCTGACAGTCCATGGAGTTCCAGGAAAACATTTCAGTCCGTTGCTGGATTCCTAAAGGCCTAAAATGATTCTGCACTGAGTATGATGATGGAGTTTTGAAGGAATAATGATGACATGAGAATGGGGCCTCCCAAGTTAGCTTTCATATGTCATGAATTGACTTGGCACTTGCTGAATACCTACGGAAGGCAGTGACCTTGTCGGACACCTGGATCTGTGCCCAGTTCTATTTCTAACTGAAAGAGGTAGACCAATGCCCTTCAAAGAAGTGGGGAGAAGAAAATATTAGACCTCATTTATTTTGATTTACTTTTTAGTAGGGGTCACATCTATCGGTACTCAGAGGCTGGGGGGCCACCGGGGTCATGATTGGGGTGCTCAGGGAACCATGTGGTTCTAGGGATCAGATTGAGGTCCTCACATATGCCAAACATGTGTATTACCACTTGAGCCATCTCTCTTGGCCTTATTTCTTTTTATTTCTTTTCTTTTGGTTTTTGGGCTACACCCGGTGATGCTCAGGGGTTACTCCTGGCAATGCGTTCAGAAATCGCTCCTGGGTAGGGGAACCATATGGGATGCTGGGGATCAAACCGAAGTCCTTCCTGGCTCAGCCATGTACAAGGCAAATGTCCTACCGCTGCATTATTGCTCCAGCCCATATTTCTTTTTATTTTTAAAGTTATTGGTTTGGAGGCATACCATTTTTATTTTATTTATTTACTTTTAATTTTTTTGTTCACACTCAGTGATGCTCGGGGGTTACTCCTGGTTCTGCAATTGGGAATCACTATTCTTGGGGGACAATATGGAATGACAGGATTGAACCTGAGTTGACTCTGTGTAAGACCAACACCTCCCCCCCCCCCCCAAGGTGCTATCACTCTGGCTTCAGAAGAGGAAAGGCAGAGCACTTACATTATCAGGCCCTATTAAACAGCTCACGCTTTTTAAGGGACAGAATGTGTCAAATTGTCCATAACAGTGACCGCTGCAGGGATTCCAAATCAAGTAGTGGCTTTGTTCCCGAGTTAGCACATAGGCAGTTGGACCCTAAAGAAAAGAGCTGTTAAACTCATTTCCAGACAATGATGCACAGGTGATTTGCACAGACAACTCATAAATCTAGCTGTACTCCAATTTGTAAAATCCACAGGAAATGGGGACAATAAGTTTGGCGTTCTAGGTTGCTCAGATTGAAAAAGGAAGCTTATTGTTTATTTTTACAAGATTCTCCTATTTGCTTTTGCACTGTGTGGTGACCTTTTTGAGTAAGTGACTTATATTAGCTAACAACTATGTTTTCAGAATGAAGAGCTATCTTTCCAGCTATCCCTGGAAAGAATGGCATTTTCTTTTCAGAGACAGTAAAACAGCCTTTTAAGTGGATAGAGGACTGACTACATCTCAATAGTATTTATATTTGGAATGCAGAAATGAACATTTGATATGCATTTCTATGTTCAGAGGATTTCTGTGTTTAAGAGGATAGAAAGGACACATACCATAAAGTGACAACAAGGAAGAGGGGTTAGCGTTTGGGGGCTGGAACCTGAAGAGATCAAAATTTTCACTGGAATACTTAGTTTTCTCTGAAGCTGAATATAAGGATGGGTGTGTGCATCTATCTATATCACTTTGGTTTTGCCAACACACACAAAAAATCAATAATCCCAAGCTAAGGCCAGAGCAATAGGACAAGGGGTAAAGTTCTTGCCTTGTATGTAACCACCCAGGTTCAATCCTTGGCATCCCATGTGGTCCCTTTAGCACTGCCAGGAATCCCTGAGCATCAATGGATGTGACTCCCTCCTCAAAAAACAAAACAAAAACAAAAACAAAGCAAGAACAGCCCGCAATCTCACACGTGTGAATTATGTGTTTACCCATGAACCATATTTCCAGCCCCTTTATGTATATTGAATTTTTTTACAATAAGCATGTTTTTAATTAATTTGTTTTGGGGGGGCACTGATAATACTCAGGGGTTACTCTTGGCTTTGCACTCAGGAATTAATCCTGGTGGTGCTCAGGAGACCATATAGGTTGTTGGAGATTGAATCCAGGTCTGCTGCATGCAAGGCAAATGTCCTCCCCACTGGAGGACATTTTATTCCCTCTGGCCACTTTATTAATTTCTTGCTCATGTCTGATCTCATTTGATGCTCAACAAGCCTGTGGGTAAAGTAGGGTCCACAATAAGATCCTTAGAAAGCAGAGCAATTTGAGTGACATGGATCCTTGCCGAAGGCAAACCCAGCTTTGTGCCTGTCCGTCTCAGTATCTCTTCCCTGGCATCAGGTTGTCGGAAGATATCGGTGGAGAATGGCCTGACACTACCTGCTAGCAGTACCTATGTCAACTCTGAGAGGTCCCAGAGCCTGGCAGCCACTTCTTTAACAATAAACTCTTTCGGGGCCGGGCGGTGGCGCTGGAGGTAAGGTGCCTGCCTTGCCTGCGCTAGCCTAGGACTGACCGCGGTTCGATCCCCCGGCGTCCCATATGGTCCCCCAAGCCAGGAGCGACTTCTGAGCGCATAGCCAGGAGTAACCCCTGAGCGTCACCAGGTGTGGCCCAAAAACCAAAAAAAAAAAAAAAAGAAAGAAACAATAAACTCTTTGGGGGCCAGAGTGATAGCACAGCAGTAGGGCATTTGCCTTGCATGCAGCCTATCCGGGAGGGATCTGGTTTGATTTCTTGTTGTGCCTCACTCAGGAAGGGCACACATTAAAAGTGTTGCACTCCTGAAAAAGAATTATTTGCCAAAAAGGCCCGCTTAGAGCAGTCAAAATCAGTTGACCCTTTGCGTGGATTGTTTGGCCATAATTCTAAAGTGGCTGTAACTATCTCTCTCTTTATTTTTAACCATTACTAAAAATCCGGCCAGGCCTTAGTAATTCTTTCTAACAAAGGAGGACAGTACAAATCCCGCCAAAAGTCTCCCACTAACAGCTCCCTGTGATCTATGCTACTTTGGCGCCAAGATCAGGTTTTTCCAAAAACTTAGCTCATAGTAAACCAATTTTCAGTTTTCCCCCAAAACTCTAAAATATTTCTCTCTCTTCCCACTTCCCTGAAAATTACCTGTTTCCCCCTGCTTACCCAAAACAAAGCAAACCCAACAGAAACTGCCTTTTCACCTTCAGTATCGGCTCTTTAATATGCTAATTTTAGCCAGGGTCCTTCATTCTTTTCCCATTTTCTTTGATGTCAAAAATTTACACCCTGCATTCCAAACCTCAAACCTTAAAAGCAACCAGCTCAAAAAATAAATTTGTCTTCGTCTTTTTAGACGCAAGTCCCCATGCATTCTGTGTGGTCTCATTCATTCCCACAATAATGTTCCGTCTTTTTGCCATTTCGTGTACCCACTCTCTCCCCGTGAAGGTTTCCTGAACTCCACAAAGAATCTGTTTGCAGGCGCTGACGTCTGCAACAGAATTGGCCCACAACAATTTCTGATATCCCATATAGTCCCCCAGCCTGCCAGGGGCGATTTCTGAGTGTAGAAAACCAGGAGTGACCCCTGAGCGTTGCAGGTGTGGACCCCAAACCAACCAACCAATCAATAAATCAAACAATAAAGTTTAAAAAATATTTCTCTTTGGCAATCCAAATGAACTTTCTAAACCTATACCCCCGCAAAGTTCTCCAACATGGCCCCAATTTAGGCACATTTGCAAAGGGCTTTGGAAACCAGTTCTTAGAGTTCTGAATTCCCCAATCTAGTCCAAATTGCCCTTTGAGTCCCTTTCCCTTGACCTGAGACACTGCGGTCACCAAGGGAATTGAGATTCTTTGTCAGGTGGATGGAAGTAACTCATAGTAAGAGGACAGTGCATGTTAGTGGGTAGTTAAAGGCTCTAAATTTGCAGGAATTCAATCTGAGATCCCATCTAGGGCCCAGAGCCCTGCTAAACATATTCTATGCCTTGGTACAGGCATCTCTCTGCCTAGGTTGGCAAATGTGGGATGCTTCCTCACAGCTCCAAGGGTTGTTAGGAAAACACATCACGAATGAGACCTTGGGACACAGTGGAGCACACATTGTCACACACCACAACCGTGTTCAGCTTTGAAAGGCAGCCTGCATGGTCTTACCTCAGGAATTGCATTTCCCATCATAAGCCAGGCTTTCTTCCCCAGGGAGAGGAAATAGTTACAGAGTAAGACTGCGTGCTCCTCTTCGTCCCCAGCCAGGAGGTCAAGAAATTGCTGACAAAAAAAAAAAAAAAAAAGAAAGAAAGAAAAATAAAGATTGAGTGCAACTGGGTAACTGGTTCTCCATTAGCCATAGGTGATTTTAAGAATGGTTGTTAGTAATTATGCCTGAATGTATGATCTACTTAAAAATCTACCAAATATGGGTACTGTGTTTGCAACTCATTAAGAAAAAAAACATACTTAGGGGCTGGAGAGACAGTACAGGAGTTGTTGATTGTCTTGAATGTGGCTGACTCAGATTTGATCCCTGGCACCACAAACATGCTAGAAATATCCCCTGAGTACTACCAAGAGCAACTCCCAGGCACTGAAGCAGTAGTAGTCCAAGTACTACTAAATATGGCATCCAAAAGCAAATACAAGCAACCAAGTTGGTGAACAAATTCTGTGTGTGTGTGTGTGTTTGCATGCATGCTAATTCATGCATGTGTATGTGTGTAGAGGTTTAGACCACATCTACGGTTCTTGGGGGACTACTCCCTGCTCTGTGATGCTGTGCTGAACACCAAAACAGGGTTGGCTACATGAAGACAAGTAGTACCTTAACCTCTGTGTTCTCTCCCTTGATCCCATTAATTTTTTTTTTTAATTTGCACTTGGGACCAATTGAACTAGAAAGGGCAAAAAACACTTCAGAAATTGAGTTTATCTGACGATGGCCAAGAAGATCTGTAGAAAGGCTAATGAAGGTTCCATTGACCATTGGGTCAACCATGGAAGTGGTTTCAATGAAGTTGAAAGATCTGTGGAGGAGAACTACTCACATCTGAGGTGGTCCACAGGTCACAAATGCCTGCGAAGGAGACCGTATCTGGTAAGAAAGGGATCAGAGACACATATCGAGCCACCAGCTCCTGTGAAAATAAAGTGAGCTTTTGAAAAACTACTTGTTCCCTCCCTCCCTCTCTCCCTCCCTCCTTCCCTCCCTCCCTCCCTCCTTCCCTTCCTTCCTTCCTTCCTTCCTTCCTTCCTTCCTTCCTTCCTTCCTTCCTTCCTTCCTTCCTTCCTTCCTTCCTTCCTTCCTTCCTTCCTTCCTTCCTTCCTTCCTTCCTTCCTTCCTTCCTCTTATTTTTCTATTTTTTGGGCCACACCTGCCAGTGCTCAAAGATTACTCCTGGTACTGCACTCAGGAATTACTCCTGGAAGTCCTTTAGGAACCATATGGGATGCTGGGGATTGAACCTAGGTCAGCCATATGCAAGGCAAATACCCTACCCACTGTACTATCACTCCAGTCCTGAAAAACTTTGAATAAAGCTGCCTGATCTTCTCTCTTATTTCCTGTAAGTTTCCCACTTTGTAACCACTTATATGTGCCAAATGCCACCAGGACCTTCTTAAAAGCTGTGACCTGATTGGATCATACTGGAATATTCAACTCTTTCCTCAGTAACGATCAATCCTACAGTGCATAGGATTTTTTAAGGCTCATTTTAAAAGGAGTTCTTGTAGAAATAGAGTGTGTTTGTGCTTTTGATAAGTGTAGATGGCTACTATCAACAGGCAATACTTCCAGTAACATTTTCTGTTGGAGTTTTCCAGATAACTTCTATACTCAAGCTAAAGGCTTGAGTAAATGTTGCTGAGTGACTAGGAAATTCTCGGAAGAAGCTCATTTTCTCATGTACCTAGAGTTAAGGCCGAGGGAGATAGAATTCCTTCTGTAACGCAGAGTGTTCTTTGTTGACCAACTGGTGATATTCTGGAAGTTTCTACCCTGTCTCTGTATTAGCTTTGGTCCCTAGCAGCCCAAAAAGTAGCTTTCTACAATGGGAATGATAAGGAAATATGGGGGAGATGACCCAGAGCAAATACTGTTGCAAGCCCTCATCTTGCGCCATCTTGCTTTTTTTTTTAATAGAGTTCTATCCCTGGGGTTTTCCACTTGCTCCATTTCTGTTTCATTTATGATCCTTAAATTGCTTTAAGTACTTTATGTATCACGCTAAATATTTTCTAGAATGAGAAGTTTTAAGCACATAATATACTAGAGATAATAAGTCCTCATTAGGGTTTTCAATAGACATTGATTCATAAGAAAGTTAATGACATGTGAGCCAAAAGATTTTTAAATTTTGGGGTTTTTTTTGGGGGGTGCACACCTGCCAGCACTTAGGAGTTATTCTTGGCCTTGCACTCAAGATTTACTCCAGGCAGTGCTCAGGGGACCATATGGGATGCCAGAGATTAAACTGGGTCAACCAAATGCAAGGCAAGCACTCTCCTCTCCCTGCTGTGCTATCTTTTATCCTAACATCCCTCAGTGAAGGAAGCTGAGGACTGATGAGGATGGGACTCCTTTTCTTTTTTTTTTTTTTTGAGAGGAAGAAGAGAAAGAGGCAGAGAGATGAAGATAGATAGATAGAGACAGAAAGGAGGAGAAAGAAGAGGAGAGGGGAGGAGAGGAAGAGGAGAAAGAGACAGAGACAGAGAGATGGAGATAGAGACAGAAAGGAGGAGGAGGAAAGAGGGGAAGGAGAGAGAAGTGAGAGGAAAGGAGAAAGAGGAGAGACAGAGAAAGGAGAGAAGAGGAGAGAGTGGGGGAGGCGAGGAAGAGACAGATATAGAGATAGAGAGAGGGGGAGAAGAGAGACAAAGGAGAGACAGAGAGAAAAAGAGAGGGGAGGAGAGAACGAAGAGGGAGACAGAGAGAGGGTGAGAAGAGAGACAGAGACAGAGAAAGGAGAAAAACAGAGAGGAGAGAGGGTGAGGAGAGGAAGAGAGACAGAGATGGAGGGGGAAATAGACAGAGCCAGAGAAAGGAGAGAGACAGGAGAGGAGAGGGGGAGGAGAGGAAAAAGAGAGACAGAGATAGAGATGGGGAGAAGAGAGACAGAGAAAGGAGGGGAGAGGAAGAAGAGAGATAGAGGGGGGAGACAGAGAAAGAAGAGGAGAGGGGGAAGAGGAAGGAGAAAGAGACAGAGATAGAGAAAGAAGAGGAGGAGGAAAGAGAGGAAGGAGAGAAGAGGGGGAGAAGAGAGACAGAGACAGAGAGACAAAGAAAGGAGGAGAGGAAGGAGAGAGAGAGAGAGAGAGAGAGAGAGAGAGAGAGAGAGAGAGAGAGAGAGAGAGAGAGAGAGAGAGAGAGGAGAGCCAAGAGAGAGACCGAGTCGGGACTCCTTTTCCGGACATGGTCCCGCAGTCCTCAAGGAGATGGATGGCTCCTTCGGGCTGCCTCTTCTAGCAGCGGGCACTTGGGGACAGATGCAAGAGCCACTCCCATCTGCACACATGTTGTCGAGAGCAAAGGAAGGCACACGCATGCAATATTCCTAGCAAATTTCCCAAAGCCCACTCCGCTCTCATATCACAAAGAGGTGGCAGGGAGAGGGGATGCTGTCTAGGCCTCTGGAATTATATGGGTTACTATGCATATAAACTTGGGTAGCACTGAAGATGGATAGGGGATAGGCTAGATGTCCGATCACTTGGGTTTGTTCTATCACTCCGTTTCCCAACCACAGGATTTAAAAAATACATATAGTGACATTTGAATCCAGTGATGCTCTAACACCTAGTATAAGTGCTAAAATTATCTTGGTGTGAAAGCAGAGGCCTAAGTGAATTTGGGAACAGTAATATGCTTCTTAAGATATTAAAAATGCATCATTATTCACGGTCAATTTTTCAGCACCTATTATAGCATCAGGGACATAGTATGCAATACTTGCTTACTGTAAGAAGCAATTAAGGATTCCTTTTCTTCAGATTACTAATTTATTATTCATTATTAAATTTATTATTAATAAAACAAGCCTCTTGGTTCCAAAAAAGATTCAATCATTCCATGAATCACTAATACAGTCACTACTTAGTGCTTTTGAGTAGTAACTTGATGTAGTCAGGTGGTCTTTTGCTGAAATTTTAAGTCTTATTATTATTTGGTTTTTGGCCCCTACCTCGCAGTGCTCACGGGTTACTTCTGGCTCTGTGCTCAGAAATTATACCTGCAGTGCTTGGGGGACCATATGGGACACCAAGGATTGAACCCAGGTCACCCATGGACAAGGCAAGAGCGTTATCCATTGTGCCATCTCTTGGGCTATGTCCTTTCTTGTAGTCCTCTAGTTGAGAGTTATGAAGTACTTACTGCCATTGCCTGTGAGTTATTGGGGTGGGCGTGAAGGAGCTCCAGAGGGGGGTTCAGAGGCTTGAGATAGCGGGTAATGAAAACAGTCTTTCCACTTAGGTCGATCACGGTTGTAAAACACTGACGGGTCGGGAACTTTAAGGCACATTCGGCTTGAAACTTCTCTGTGGCTTGAAGTAATTTCTCATCTTCCTGCGAATCAAACTTCAGAAAGAAAAGGTCCGTGGAGTTTAGATTGGATCACAGGAGGCACAGATAAATTTAATTATTTGCCATAGGCCATACAAGCTAAGTGTGAATCACAGGAAGTACTATCATGGCCAGTCTCCCTGTGGCCCTAGTGGATTGTATTTATAATCTTAAATTTAAAATCTTAAATTCAACACAGTATATTCAGTAGGACTGAGTGGAAACTGAGGCCAAGGATCCATCTGGAAACAGGGATTAGGAAAACAACCCCAGAACACTAAACTGATAAACCAATATGGACCAGAGAGATTAGCTAATAGTCTGAGGGTGTTCTGGTATTGTTTTTAGAGGAAAATGGCACCCAAAAACCCAGCATCTTTTTTTGGTTTGGCTTTGTTTTGGCATCACACTGGCAGTGCTCAGGGCTTACTCTTGGTTCTGTGCTCAGGGGGCCAAATGGGGTGCCAGGGGTCGAACCTGGGTCAGCAGCATACAAGCCAGGACTCTACCCACTGTCCTATTACTCTAAGCCCAGAAGTCCAATATTGTAAATACAAAGTTTAAGAAAGTCATGTAAAATGGATATACTTATAATAAATATCCATATAAGTGAATCATTTAAACAGGTTTTGGAGTTCTAATGTAATTAATAAGAATAATAAAAAATAAAAATAATAAATTTCAAGGATAAAGGAAGCAGAGCTAAAAATGTCCATTTTGGGGAGGGGTTGTTTGTTTTGGGGCCACACCTGGCTGCGCTCAGGGGTTTACTCCTGGCTCTGCACTAAGAAATTACTCCCGGAAGGTTCAGGGAACCATATGGGATGCTGGAGGCAAAATCCATGGTCTCATGCAAGGAAAGCATCCTATCTGCTGTGTTATTGCTCTGGTCCAAACATTCAATGTTTTAATTAGTTTATGATCCATCAGGAGTTGTAAGTTTCCATTTCTCAGTTCATTTTATTTATTCTTCATGGTGCCAGGGTTCACACTCAGCTCTCTCCACACACAAGGCCACACAAGAGGTGCGTGCTTTTTCTGAGCCACACCCCAGCTTTTCATATAATTCACACATGACTTTGTCTAAGCTTAGGGCATTCTTTCAAAATTGATTTATCTTCTGCCTGGAAGCTTAAGTCTGTTTCCCAGACTTTTCAAAGCATAGAAAACATTGCGTGTTGTTAGAAGCAATTCTCACTACCCCAAGCCATCGCTAAGAATAGCACAGAAGGGAGGTCTTTAGAAGACTTCTGTCCTTTAGTATACTTATATTTAGTATATTTTTATATATATAATATATATATATATATAATATATAATATATATATATAATAATATATATATAATATATATAAATATATATATATTTAGTATATTTTTCAAAGGACAACACCATTTTCTAGAAGCATTTGATTTTAAGTCGAATTTAGATTCCAGTGTTTGAAAGTGGTGTTGTCTTGTTTGGTTGTTTTAATCTGGGGTCACACACACTCTGTGGCTTTGGAGGGAGGGCTATGATGTCGAAGGGTACAAACTCAGTCATGCTAGTCACGTTCCCATTTCTCAAGACTGAAAGGGTTTTATTCTTTTTTTAAATTTATTTTTATGTTTTAAATGAGGAATATAAACAGAGTTTATATCTCTTTCTTATTCTTTTATTCATTTTTTTTTTTTTTTTTTTGGTTTTTGGGCCACACCCTGTGCCGCTCAGGGGTTACTCCTGGCTATGCACTCAGAAGTTGCTCCTGGCTTCTTGGGGGACCATATGGGACACCGGGGGATCGAACCGCAGTCCATCCTAGGCTAGCGCAGGCAAGGCAGGCACCTTACCTCCAGCGCCACCGCCCGGCCCCATCTTTTATTCTTTTTTATGTTTTAAATTTGGGATATAAACAGAGTTCTCCCTTCCTTCCTTCCTTCCTTCCTTCCTTCCTTCCTTCCTTCCTTCCTTCCTTCCTTCCTTCCTTCCTTCCTTCCTTCCTTCCTTCCTTCCTTCCTTCTCTTTCTTTCTTTCTTTCTTTCTTTCTTTCTTTCTTTCTTTCTTTCTTTCTCTTCCTTCCTTCCTTCCTTCTTTCCTTCTTTCTTTCTTTCTTTCTTTCTTTCTTTCTTTCTTTCTTTCTTTCTTTCTTTCTTTCTTTCTTTCTTTCTTTCTTTCTTTCTTTCTTTCTTTCTTTCTTTCTTTCTTTCTTTCTTTCTTTCTTTCTTTCTTTCTTTCTTTCTTTCTTTCTTTCTTTCTTTCTTCCCTCCCACCCCTTCCTTTTTCTCTTTCCTTCCTTCCTTCCTTTCTCTCTTTCTCTTTCTTCCTTCCTTCCTTTCTCTCTTTCTCTTTCTTCCTTCCTTCCTTTCTCTCTCTTTCTCTTCCTTCCTTCCTTTCTTCCTTTCCTTCCTTCCTTCCTTCTTTCTTCCTTCTTCCTTCCTTCCTTCCTTCTTTCCTTCTTTCCTTTCTTTCTTTCTTTCTTTCTTTCTTTCTTTCTTTCTTTCTTTCTTTCTTTCTTTCTTTCTTTCTTTCTTTCTTTCTTTCTTTCTTTCTTTCTTTCTTTCTTTCTTTCTTTCTTTCTCTCCCCCTTCCTTCCTTCCTTCCTTCCTTCCTTCCTTCCTTCCTTCCTTCCTTCCTTCCTTCCTTCCTTCCTTCCTTCCTTCCTTTCTTTCTTTCTTTCTTTCTTTCTTTCTTTCTTTCTTTCTTTCTTTCTTTCTTTCTTCCTTTCTCTTCTCCCTCCTGTCCTTCCTTTCTTCTTTTCGTTTTTGGGCCACACCCAGCGGTGCTCAGGAGTTCTGGCTCTGCACTCAAAAATTGCTCCTGGAAGGTTCTGGGATACTGGGGATCAAACCTGGATTACCTGCTTTCAAGACAAACACCCTACCCACTGTGCTATTAATCTGGCCTCTATTTTTCTTTTAATGTTTAAAAACTGCCAATATAGGACATATTTATTGTCTCCACCAGAGTAAAATTCCCATAGTCATGGTAATTTTGTTGTGTGGTTTGGTTTTTTTTTTTTTTTTTTTTTTGGTTTTTGGGTTTTGGGTCACACCCGGCAGTGCTCAGGAGTTACTCCTGGCTGTGTGCTCAGAAATAGCTCCTGGCAGGCACGGGGGACCATATGGGACACCGGGATTTGAGCCAACCACCTTTGGTCCTGGATCAGCTGCTAGCAAGGCAAACACCGCTGTGCTATCTCTCCGGGCCCTTGTTTTTTTTTTTTTTTTTCTATATAGAAGTGAAACTACTTCATAGTACATAGTAGTGTTTAACCAATACCATGTATGGATGAATGTGTTAATGAAAATGTCAATACGTTCCTAACTTTAGAGAAAATCTAGCATATATATCCTCACTACTCTGGCTCTTTTATATTGGCACTGGACTGGGATCTTGATTCTACTTCTATCACTGAACACACAAAAAATTGGGGTGACTGGGGGGTTTGAAAGGATAGAAATATCTCTCAGAACCTAAGCTACATTTTCATGAAATGTTTTTGTGACCCCCCACACTTTAACCACACATCACTATTTTGACCACCCATCCCCTCAGCACAGTGCCAAACATGGCAACTACCCAACAGACACCATGAGAAATACATAACTACAGGAAAAAATAATATTATAAGAGGCAGAAAAATAGCACAGCGATAGGGCATTTGCTTTGCACACAGCCAATCCAGGATGAATGGTGGTTCGAATCCATATGGTCTCCCGAGCCTGCCAGGAGTGATTTTTGAGTGCAGAGCCAGGAGTAACCCCTGAGTGCGCCCCCTACCCCTGCCAGGTGTGGCCCCAAAACAAAAACAAACAAACAAAAACAAGATTATAAGAGGACTGAGGCATGAGTGTGTCACATACTCCAAGGGCAAATTTGCCAACCAAAATAATCGTCATTTTAGAAAGATGAAGTTTTATGAAATAGGGTGGTGTAGGGAGAGAAGCATCCAGAAGGAAATCTATTTCCTTCAATTCATCTGTTTACTTCTTACTTTAATCTTTGTTTCAGTGATAATAAATAGTCTTCAGATAATTTATTTCAGGATTATTATTTGAAACTTGATAGATGTTTTAAGTTCCTAGGGATGACAGACAGTAGGAAACACGTTCCCCAGGGACTTTTAGGTTGGAGGAGGGTCCAATCCAGCTTTCACACAAACTTAGAACACTACCTGAGTGTCTGTGGGGGAAAAATTCAGAGTGCCAGGAAAACATTGATTAGAGTCATTGCTCAACAGGCTAGTAAGAACAATAAAAACCTTGATTCAGGTCTGACCAATTGGCTTTCAAAATGGAAACAGATGGGACTAGAACTTTCTCTGCCACATGGGCCTGAGTGTCTTGTACACTCGGCTTTGTAATGGGCCCTTCTGAGAGCAGAGCTTATGCTTGAATAGTTTTGTGTTCTTTTCTGTACACCTTCTTGTGAAGATGATCATTTCCCAAATCATAAATGGTCATCAATATTTTCTCAAGACACCAGTGTGCCACTGGAAGACGTAACAGTGAAAATCTCCCTCTTTCTCTTTTTTGGTCATACCCTCTGGTGCTTAAGGATTACTCCTGGCTCTGTGCTCAGGGATTACTCCTGATGGGGCTTGGAGTACTGCCAGGGGCCTTGTAACAAGCACAGGGCTCTGGTGGAATTGAACCCAGAGAACAGTGTGCAAGGCAAACATCTTACCTACTGTCCAATCGCTTTGACCTTTATATTGGTAACTAAAAAAGCACCAAGAGAAAAAAAAATGGTGGTTTTGTTTTTTTTGTTGTTGTTGATGTTTTGCCACACCCAGTGATGCTAGGTGTGACTCCTAGCATTGTGCTCAGAAGTCGCTTCTGGTTTGGGGAAATCATATGGGATGCTAGGGATCGAAACTCTGTCCTAGGTCAGTTGCTTGCAAGGCAAATGCCCTACCACTGCGCCACTGCTCTGGCCCCATAAAATGGCGATGTTTTTATTTTTCCACGATGAACAAAAGGTGGAATTGACATTTTTTGTGTGTGTATATAGGATAACCAGGAGGGAGAAACCACCCAAATGTCCAATGACAGATGGACAGATGGTTAAAGAAACTGTGGTTTCTATACACAGTAGGATAGTAGCAGCTGTAAGAAAAGATGACCTTTTCCAGTTTATTGCAACATGGCTAGAACCAGAGGATTTCGTGTTAAGTGAAGCAAGTGCAGAGAGAAGAACAAGTAGCAGATGATGTCACTCTTCTGTAGTACAGAGACAAAGCAATGGATGGACAGTAGGAAAATGATCAACCCTTAGCTTTGAATTGCCAAATCAAGATTAGTGATCCATGTGGTGTGGGGTGGGTGGGTGGAGGCTGGGAAGGAAAAGGCACACTAGAAGCAACACAAGGATGGGATACCTTTACATCAGCACCATGAAATTCAGTACCGCACTGAAACAACGAGGGTCCCCATCCACTATTAAGGGATCACACAGACATTGAGATGAGGAGTTTCATAAGGTTGGGAGGTAGGGGTTAGGGCAGGGGACAAAAGCAGTTGACTAAATTCTAATTCTTTATTAATGATCAAGGGTAAAATATCATCAGTTGCTAATAAAAGGGTAAAACCAAACACTTGGTACCTTTTTAAGCATGACACTCATCTATTCAGCAAGAAAGAAACAAGATAAAGGTTTTGTTAGCAGCAGTTAAGTCTATTAAAATCCTATTTCCACCAAGGCAGTCTCAAGTAAAAGTTTGATTGGTTTGGGGGTCACACTCAGCTGTGTTCAGGACTTATTCCTGGCTCACTGCTCAGTGAATCATAAACAATGCTGGGAGCCCAACTCAGATCTCTCTGTCTCTGTCTTTGTCTCTCTCTCTCTCTCTCTCCCCTCGTGCACCCATCCATCCAGCAAAAAGAATTTCAGGACTTGCTATAGAATTTTAAAGATAGATTCCATGAGTAACTTCCTTTAAAAAAAAAAAATCAAGGCCGGGCAGTGGCGCTAGAGGTAAGGTGCCTGCCTTGCTTGCGCTAGCCTTGGATGGACTACGGTTCGATCCCCTGGTTTCTCATATGGTCCCCCAACCCAGGAGCGACTTCTGAGTGCATAGCCAGGAGTAACCCCTGAGCTTCACTGGGTGTGGCCCAAAAACAAAAAAAAAAAAATCACAAGGAGGGGCCAAAGCATCAGTACAGTGGTTGAGGTGCTACTCATTCATGCAGTTGACTCAGGTTCCATCCATGGTAACTCATACAGTGCTCTGAGCTCAGCAGAAGTGATCCCTAAGTGTAGAGTCAGGAGAAAGCCCTGAGCACAGCTAGATGTGGCCCCCAAACCAAAATAAAAATGATAATAATAAAAATCAATCTACCAATCATAGGAAGAGTCTGGAAAGATAGTTTGGGAGCAAGACATTTGCTTCATATCTGTTGACTTTGGGTAAACTACCTGGCATTGCACATGGTCAATCTTTTTTGTTTGTTTGTTTTTGGGTCATACCCAGCAGGGCTCAAAGGTTACTCCTGGCTTTATGCTCAGAAATTGCTCCTGGCAGGCTCAGGGTGTCCATATGGGATTCTGGGATTTGAACCTGCATGTAAGGCAAACGCTCTACTTTTATGCTATCTCTCTGGCCCCGTACATGGTCAATCTTAACAAGGCCAGACTGATAATTGAGCAAAGCCAGGAATAGGTCCTGATCACTCCAACCCCCTTGGATATCCCCCCTACCCCACAAATCAGAGGAAATGGTCACATAGGGGATGACAGTCAAGGGAAAATTAATACACTAATCTGGGTCCAGGGGAGAGCCTTTTCCAGAATACCCCACAGGCAATAGCTGAGGAGCACTGCTGCTCCCTCCTTAGGCCATCAGGGCCCTCAGGCTTCCTTATCAAATAGCACCCCAGAATGTGGCCTGCTAAGGACATTCAGCCCCAAGAGATCTGAGAGAAAAACTCTATGCAGCCACAGTGGAGCAGGGAAATGTCATGGGTAGCATGCCACAGCCTACCAGAAGGGGTTGGAAGGCAAGTGGGCTTTGGGCTGTCAGCCTTGGGGGACTCTGTGAGTCCTGCTAAGTAGATCTGGATGAGGAAGGCCACCAGGCTCCATGGCTGCCTCTGATGTGATCTCCCATATTCCTGAACTCAACTCTAGTGGCGCACTCTTTCTTGTTAAGAACACATGGAGCGGAGCCAGAGTGATATTGCATAGCTGGCAGAGTGTTTGGACTGCATGAGTGTGATTTCTGGCATCCCATACGGTCCCCGGAGCCTGCCAGAAGTAATTTCTGAGTGCAGAGCCACGAGTAAACCCTGAGTGCTGCGGGGTGTGGCCTCAAAATAAAACCAAACCAAACCAAGCCAAAAATCACATGGAAATAATAAAATCTGTGTCGGATTTTTTGTGTAAGTCATTACACAAAAAGAAAACACTGTAGATCACGAGTTTCCCTTTCTAGAAATTCTTTTTTATTGTTTTTGTTTTTGGGTCACACCCGGCAGCGTTCAGGGATTACTCCTGGTTCTGCATTCAGAAATCGTTCCTGGCAGGCTCGGGGGACCATATGAAATGCCAGGAATTGAACCAGAGTTTGTCCTGTGTTGGCCATGCGCAAGGCAAACGCTCTATCACTGCGCTATCTCTCTGGACCCCTTTCTAGAAATTCTGGAGAGTGTCTGCTTCTCCTTTCCCAGAGAACCCACATAGCTTCCTCATATCCTGCAGGTGGTGATGTTGCATCTCAGTAGATTTGTTTTCTGGTAGCCATCGGGCCCTCCCTTGGGCCAGGCAAATGGCAAACTGTGTGAGTTTCTCTGCAAACCAAACCATACCATTGACTGAGGGATGGGAAAATATTCCTTTTTTCATCTCTATCTGCAGTTTGTGAGGGGATATGGTAGAGACTGTGGAATAATTCATACTCCAGCACTAAGGCATCAGCCACTTGCTTTATGCTCTGCAGAAGGACCAGCTTTTGACTCACCAGTTGGAGTCCTAGGACCTCATCACTGGTGGCCATGGGGAAGATTCTTGGGACAGCCAGAGTTAGAGCCACAAGACATTGTAAGCTCTGCCATCATATGCCTGGTGCCTTGGGACAACCTTTGCTCATCTCTCTACTGGATTCACGAGGGACAAGCCAGTTGGGAGGGAGGGGATGCTGAGGCACAATGGAACCAGAGCAACTCCTAGGTGAGGCTCTGCTCCAGACTGAAGGCTGCAAAATGACTGCCCTCAAGTGGATGCTCTGGTTTGCAGGATATTGGGAAACACTGAAGAGCTTGGAGAAGAGCCCAAAAGTTTTCCTGGCCTCAGGATCCAAGGGACCAATTTCGGAAAGCACCCTGGGGTGCAGGATCCCACAGGGAAAGGGCATATGACAGATTCACCCAAGGCTAATAGGCCTGGCTGGTGTTTTCCTTCCTCTGACCAGAATGCTCAAAGTAGGGCCTGTTTCTCAGTTGTTTTTGGCCTACTTGTGAGAGCTGCTTGGAGACTGACTGAGAGGCTCTGTGAGAGAACAGACCCTGTGGCTGGTCCGCTTTTCCTTCTCTCTCTCCCCCTCTCTTTTCTTTCTCCTCTCACCCTCTCCTCTCCTTTCCTCTCTTTCCCCCTATCTCTCCTCTCTCATCTCTTTATATCTCTTTCCCTTCTCTCTTCTTTCTTTCCTCTCTCCTCTTCTCTCCTCTCTTTAGCTCTCTCTACTCTTTCCCTTCTCTCTCCCCTTTTCTCTCTCCTTTCTCTTTTCTCTTTCTTCTCCCTATCTCTCCATTCCCTCTCCTTCACCCCTCTCTCACCCCCTTTACTCATCTCTCTCCCTCTGTCCTCTCTCCACCCCTCTCTCCTTCTCTTCCTCTCTCCTCTCTCCTCTCTCCCTTTCCTTTCTCTCTCATACCTCTCTCCCTTTCTTTTCTCTCTCTCTCCCTCCATCCCCCCCTCTCTCTATCTCTCTTCCCCCCTCTCCAGACAAACAAGATATCCACAGGATGAGCTTAGGGATTGCATGCTAACTGCCTCCCTGAAAGATGGAGGCTTAGAGACAGTTCTGGATGGTTGTGTTTAGAGAGAGGAGACTCCTTAAATGATGCATAGGGGGCCAGGGAGCTACTCCTGGTGCTGCTGAGCTCAACACAAAGACCCAAGGGACTGAACTAGGGTTCAGTCTACCCAAGTTTTGCTCATGGCTCTGCTCCTGCTTTGGCTTGGGTATCATGTCCAGATTCGGCCTCCTCAGATGAGCAGTTCCATTACCTTTTCTCGAAGTGGCTCCCCGGGCACGAGCTGAGGCTCCATGGTGATAAAGAGGGTGAGGTAGGAACCATCACTCAGACTGCGCACAGGGTCAAAACCGCGCTCGGCACCCACACCACGCTCCTTGCTATAGCCCAGGAGAACAGGCGGGACGTCCACTTTGAAGGTCCCATCAATCTGGTGGAGAAATACAACATCATGCACCCATCCAGCATCATAATAGCGCTCAGAGCTCAGTACCCATAGGGGGTACTGGGGATTGAACCCGGATCAGCCCTGTGCAAGGCCAGCACCCCACAAGTTGGACTATTGCTCAGTATTGCCCAGTTGGAGAAGAACACATCTAGGTGTGACCAACTTTTCCCTGTGAAGGTGTTTCAGGGCATGAACAAATAGCCAGGAGTAACCCCTAAGCATCGCCAGGTGTGGCCCAAAAACCAAAACAAACAAACAGAAACATAAAGTCTGGCCTGGTCTCTTTGGGGGATCCACACATATGAAGGGGCTGTAAGAGGAGCTCCAATCTCAGGGCTCAACTCCATCCATTACAATGGTATGCTTGAGTTGTTTCATTATCTGTAACTATCCTTGATTAGAACCACTAAGTCAAAACTAATCTCGCAGTGGCTGAATCATTCCAGGTAAGCCTGGTTCTTGGGCTGAGATCTCTGGAGCCTTATCAAGATGGCGGCAGGCCAAGTCCTCACTTTGCTAGAGGTCCAGTGCCTGCCCACACTCAACATCCTTCAGCATAGCTTCACTTGATCCAATCTCTTCTTCATTTCCATTTCAGTGATAACCCCTTTCAAGACTAGAGGGGAACTCAAACATTAACTGCTATTGGGAAAAAGAGGGTCATGGAATCAGTCTGGCGAACATGCTCAATGGGCTGAGTCTGATTTCTACCACTTCAAAGGTGGCTTTGACCATCAAGGTTTTTTTCAGAGAAGGGGAGATATGGACAGAGAAAGCTTGACAGGAAGGATAGCCAGATGCCTCCTGATGGTCATTGCAACAGGGCTGAGGAACTTACACTTACCCTAGCTTGGAAATAGATGGTGCTAAATGGAATTTTCACGCAGCCCAACCAGTGTCTCTCAATGCGGGTGTGGATGTCACTGCCTCTCTCACGGTCATCCTGAGGGAGAATTGGGGGGAACCATTGCTGAGTAACATATGACATTAAATACAACCGTGGCAGGCATAAGGGCCTGAGGTTGGACAGATCAGAGACTTGCTGGTTTCTTGACCCTAAGAAAAATGGGAACTTCGCTGATGCCTGAATCAGGTTCATAAATAGACTGGAGATTTGCCAATCATATGTCCTTTTTTTGGGGGGTGGGGGCCACATCTGGCAGCACTGGCTCTGTGCTCCGAAATCACTCCTGGTAGGCTTGGGGGACCATATGAGATGCCAAGCACTGAACTGGGTCCGCTCCATGTTGGCCGTATGCTATTGCTCCGACCTAAGCCAGTCATATGTCCTAAGATTTAGACTTGAGTATGACAATAAAGCACTTCATATACTTTCAAGATTAGAACATAACACTCAATTGGGGATAAAAATAATCCCATATCTCAACCCACCATCTTTCTTTCTCCATTTATACTTGTCAATTTCAATTTTTTTGGGGGGGTCACAACTGGCAGTGCTCAGGGGTTACTCCTGGTTCTGTGCTCAAAAATCGCTCCTGGCAGGCTTGACCATATGAGATGCTGGGATTTGAACCACCGTCCTTCTGCATGCAAAGCAAATGCCCTACCTCCATGCTATCTCTCCAGCCCCAATTTCAAATATTTTAAACACGAGAAAGAGGAAAAACACATTTGGGATTTATATGTTTGAGGAAGATGACAATCCAAAAAAGTCATTGTCTTCAACACTGTGAACTTAGGACCAAAAGAGTTACTCAGTGGGCTCTGCTTTGTCACACTAAGTGTGGCCCCAACTCAAAAAAACCAAAGCAACCAAACCAAACCAAAACTGCGTGCTTACCTCTAAGACATCATACAGCACCTCATCAAAGATGTTAATGAACACATCATCTTTCACCGACTGCAAACTGGTGGTGCTGTAATCCCCATTGGGGGCCCTGCAGGTGAATAGATGGGTACATCAAAATAGATAAATAAGGAAAAACAAACAGTCAACATATAAAAGATGCCCCTGTAAGATCATGGGCAGAAGGAATTCAAAGCAGTGTCTGTGTTTCAAGCATGTGTCTTCTTTTTTTGTTGGCCACATCTGGCAGTGCTCAAGAGTTATTCCTGGCTCTGCCCTCAGAAATCGCTCCTGGCAGGTTGAGGGGACCATATGGGATGCCTGGAATTGAATCAGGGTCCATCCAAGGTTGACTTGTATAAGGCAAGTGTCCTACCACTGTGCTACTGCTCTGGTCCCACAAGCATGTGTCTTGTCTAGGGTTAACTAGAACATAGTGTCTACATGCAAAGGGATAGGGCATACTTGGAGGCTCTGATACAGAGACAAACCCTCTGTATGCTGGTTTGTCATGATGAACCACCGTATGACAACCCCACAGGCTACATCCAAGTTCTGCAGCTAGTCAGAGCACTTCCTAAGAAACCAGGCTCCAGGATGCTTCTCTGGCAGCAGATTCTTAAACACTAACCTCTGGTTCTGTACCTGGAGAGGCTCCACCTATCACATACCTTCCTGGTTATTGCCCCTGAATAATATAAGGATAAGGTCTAGCTCCTGCTACATAAGCAGACACTGCTAAGCATACATAGTCAGGCTAGTACATGTGCTTGCTTGAGCATTGCTTTTGTTTTCACATCATTTTACTTGCTCCCTTTTATCTGCCGTCCTTCTACTCTAACTTAACTAGTTCTATTCTTCACCTACTCTAATTCACTAGGGCTCTGCAGAAAGCTTCATGCAGGTATATGGGTCAGTAGAAATAGATATACCTTTGTGCACACAGATGCAAATGTTTGAGAGTAAGAAAACTTTCTTTTTTGGGGGGCCACACCCAGAGATGCTCAGGGTTACTCCAGCTATGCACTCAGAAATTGCCTCTGGCTTGGGGGGCCATGTGGGACTCCAGGGGATCAAACTGCGGTCCGTCCTAGGTTAGTGCTTGCAAGCCTTATGCCCTGCACCACCACTCCGGCCCCAGAAAACTCTTCTTAAATTTAGGGCAATGGAAACTTAATTCATCACTTCAGTATGTAACAGTACTTTAGTTTTTTGGTTCTTGGGCCATACCCAGTGTTGCTGGGAGGTTACTCCTGGCTTTGTACTCAGGAATTATTCCTGGCAGGCCCAGAGGACCATATGGAGTGCCAGGACCCTACCCACTGTGTTATTATTTTGGCCCATAACAATACATTTTGATTTGATTATGTGTGTGTGTGTGTGTGCATGTGTGTGTGTGTGCGCGCGCGTGTGTGTGTGTGCGTGTGTGTGTGTGTGTGTGTGTGTGTGTGTGTGTGTGTGTGTGTATGTGTTAAAAAGAGTGGCTTACCAATGAAAGCAGGCTGAGGGCAATCCTATTTGCGAATAATACAACCAATTTACCTTCATTAGGAATGAGGAAGAATAAGTTATGTCAAAGTCATAATAAGTTATAATATGTTATGTCTAGAGCCTTCTATTTAGAAAAAAATGTTAGGGGCTGGAGAGATAGCATGGAGGTAGGGCATTTGCCTCCCATGCAGAAGGATGGTGGTTTGAATCCAGGCATCCCATGTGGTCCCCCGAGCCTTCCAGAAGTGATTTCTGAGCATAGAGCCAGGAGTATCACCTGAGTGCTGACGCATGTGACCCAAAAACAAAAGAAGAAAAAAAAGAAAAAAAATGTTATGGGGTTCTTACAATCCTTGTGGGAGGATTCAAACTGAAGCCACAGGGGGAGCAATTTTCAAGGAGTCAGTAGATCTGGTATGAACATTCTCTACCCATACAATGTGAGCCTTTCTCTGCCCATCGTCAAATTTATTCATCATAGTTGTTCTTTTTGATGAGCCCAGTCTGACTTGGCACCTTTGGAAGCTCATAGTAATGTTCAACCTTCCTACTATTCCCACAATACCCATGAAGTTTGTTGTGTAAAACTGAGGGCAGAGGAGGTTGGTCACAATGACCTTCTCCTCAGATCTTGCAAAGCGAACAGCCCCAGGGACTTGTTTCTTGCCCACTTAGTTCCTTCTTTGAGTTTTCTTTGCTTTTCTCTAAAAGTAGAAGAAACTGAATAGTTCCCGAGTTCACTTCCAGATCTAAAACCATGTCTTTTCATGGAAACACAGTAAAAACAGGAACTTCAAACTCCGACATGGGGATTTCCTCTGGCAAGGAAAGACAGGATCACCTGACCTTTGGTTTTCTGTATTTGTTTGTTTGGGCCACACCCAGTGATGCTCAGGGGTTACTCCTGGCTCAAAGACCACTCTTGACGGGGTTCAAGGGACCATATGTGATGCTGGGGATTGAACCTGGCTTGGCCCCACACAAAACAGGTGCCCTTTCTGTCATGCTCTTGCTCCAACCCCAACCTCTTACCTGAAGGGGAGTTCGAGCTCTTCATTCCAGCTGGGGTTTGGGCCATCGGCTGTTGTCGTATGGCAAATTGTCCGTTGGAAAGAAACTTCTACAAAGGGACGCACTAAAGCCTTAAAATCAAAGGGGAACGATGAGTTCTTAAGCGCTGAGTTGCTTTCTTTTGCTATGAGCAGAGGGAGATCCTCTTTATACAGGCTGTTCCCAAATATCTTAAAACAAAAGACAGACTAGGATATTCCTTCCCTATCTCAGTCCCTCCAAATAAAATCTGTTTTTACTTCAAAGAAAGGTCTTGAGACCAAGATGAGCCCCGCCTCCCTGTGACCTCTTACCTGGCCAAAGTTGGGGTCAGCGCCCTGGGTCGGGCTGTGTGTGGTAGGGGAGGCTGAATGCCTGTCGCTGAAAGTCCTCAAGGCTCTTGAGGGCTGTTGGAATTTGCTAGAAGGGAAATACATGACAGAAATACAGGGTAGGGATTGAGGAGATGGATTGCCCAGTGATTCAGGGCCAACCTAAAGGCAAGCATACTCTCTAAATTCAACTCTTCAGAAGACTTTTGGGGTGCCTCACAACACTCCCCTCTCCCGTCCTGAGTGCTGCCTGTCTGACAGAGAATAGAAGAAAAGGTCCCATTTTCTTCTTTCCCCCAGGGATGTGTCTGCTTCTCTTCCCAGAAACTCAAGTGAGTTTCTCTCAGTTTCTCTCAGGTGGCCCTGCCTGCTACCCACTCTGGCTTTCACTCGCTTTGTTTTCCTTAAGCAGGTCCTTTCCAGTGACCTGAGCTCAAAAAATCATTATTTTGTGTTCTTCCCTCCCCTAGGGAGGCCATCGCTCCAACTGGTGGCCATAGGTCCTCACCTGGTGTTGGGCTTCCTCACGGGAATGTCATAGGCCCGGACTATGTTCACCAGCAGCCGGATGTCTCCATCTGACAGGTTCTGCGCTGTCACCTTCTTCCGCCCTTTCCTCCTTGGCTTTAGCGGCCGCTTTTGTTCTGCCAGCTTGAAGAGGCTCAGACCCAAAATGCTATCGATGACACACAACAGGGTTAGCACTCTCAGGAGAAGAAAGGTCTAGAGTTCTGAGACAATACATTGTTCAAACAGGCCTCTCACTGACCCCATGTCTGTGCTATTGATTTAAAGAGATGGAACCCACTAAGAATTGCACCCCAATGGTGGACCCCCATAGCAGAGATGATTCATGCTTATAAAAGGCAATTTATTATTATAATTTTGTATTTTTGGGGGGGTCACACCTGGTCATCACCTTTTAGGTGATGCTTAGGGGACCATGTGTAATACTGAAGTTGGAATTGTGGTAGGCCATGGGCCTAAACCTTTTTACTCTCTTTCTGGTCCAAGTTATATATTACATATATATACACACACAAATATATATACATACACATATATATATATATTTATTTAACTTTAGGGAACCACACCTGGCAGTGTTCAGGGGTTACTCCTGGCTCTGAGCTCAGAAATCATTCTTGGCAGTCTCAGAGGACCATATGGGATGCTGGGGATCAAACTCAGGTTGGCCGCATGGAGGGCAAATACCCTACTCACTGTACTATCACTCTGCCTCCCTTATCAGGTTTTTTAATCGCTGCTTAGCAGAGGAGGAAGAGGGTGTTCTGGATCTCTGCATTTCCTGTCTGCTCCCTGACTTTCTCCTTAATCCCTCCCTTGTATCTGTGCCTGTCTTTGTGTGGGTCAGTCTCTGAACTGAGTTTCCCTCACTTCCACACTCTGTGAAGTAATCCTAAGTGTAGTACTCCTAAGTACTTTAGTACTAAATTTAGTACTCCTGAGTACAGAGGCCAGCAGGTGGGCGGAAAGGGAAGCCCCCTCTCCTTAGCCAGACAGAATGTAGCACCTCCTGGGATCTCTCACTCTCTGATGTCACACAAGTTGGGTGTGAACCCAGGCACCAAGCTTGGACACTCCCTGGGCAAAGGACCCCATATCTCTAAGCCCAGATCTCATCATCCACAAACTGGGGATAATAATACTCTCTTGGGGATGTTGAGAGGACTAAGACTGTGAATGTATGAATGTGGTGGTGGGGAGCAGGGGAAGAAGGCAAAGCACCATGCTTGGCATTTTGGAGGTGACCCACTGAAATGATGCCAAGGATAATATTAGGAAGGGTTGTCTTCTCCAGACAGAAGAACGTGTTGGGCAGCAGGGCCACCAGGGGCATTCTCTATGGCTCCACATTGCACAGGAGAAGATATTTCCCAGGAGTGAGGGCAGGGGAGAGGACCAGAGAGCTGATGGCCAGATGCTATGCAGAAACCCAGATGTGATCTTGGTTCTAGAAGCTTCTAAGAAGGGCTCTGAAGTCATCACAGGGCTGCAGGCTCTTTGCCAAAGACACAGGGAGTGACCAAAGTGGGTGCTTCTGATTTTCATTTATTACTGCAACACCTCTTTCATCTGCACTCTGGGCTCAGCATAAGTGCTTGGTGCCTCTCATGAAATATCCTAAACCCCAGTCCTGCATAACAGCTCATGTTGCTTTGCAGGCAAAAAGTGTGGTCCTCCAAGGTCCTGTGTGGTCCTCCAAGGCCTACAGGAATGACCCCTAAGCACCAACCTGGGAGTAAATCCTGAATACTGCCTGGTGTGGCCCCCCAAATAAAAATAAATGAGACTGTTTCAGATCCTTACAGTTTACTAGTTACTGAAGGTTGTGTATTTGTGTTTGCTTGTCTGTGGTTCACACCCAGCAGTACTCAAGGGCATGCCAGGAACCATGCGGTGCTGGGGTTGAATTTGCTGCAAAGCTGGTGCTTCAGTCCCTGGCTATTCCCCCCCAACCCCCAACCAGAGGTACAGTCATGTGGGCTGGGCTAGTCCCTGCTCTGTCCTTGGGCCATGATTCTTAAATTGCTGCGGTCCTGGATATCTAACACCTGGCATGCTTGGCCTCTCTAAGCTAGAGCCTGGGGTCCCACCACAGTTTTTAAGGGGAGAAACTGGTCCCTGGTGATCTGGTTGTAATGGACAGTGCCTCCCTGGGACTGTGTAAGTATAGATAAAAATGGACATATACTGAACCTAGTGGACCTTCAGCCTCTGCAGCTTTACTTAGCCCCTCAACATTATAGATGGTTCTTAGCTGTCTGATGTACTTTGAGTCTATATTACAAGAATGACAGTGTTTCTCTTCCCTGGTTGACACAGTGCTTTCAAGCCATGCAGCGTGTTGCAATGAATGCAAGCCATCTTCATTTTGTAAGAAACTAAGCCCAGTTTGGAGCCACTTTTGGGGGGAGCCTACATGACACTTGTTCCTCTTATCAATCCACCCCCAACCCAACTCTGGTGGCTCCTGGCACAGACTTTGCAGACCTCTTAGCTATCAATCAGCATTGGGGCAACGCGTTCGCGCATGTGTGTGTGTGTGTGTGTGTGTGTGTGTGTGTGTGTGTGTGTGTGTGTGTGTAGGCATTCAATACAGAAGCATCTTAAAGCCAAGAACAAATCAAAATGAAAAGAATAAAGAACATACCCTGAGCCTTCAGAACTTAATGCAGAAAGTAAAGCCGAGAAAAGAAAAAAGAAAGAAAAGAAATGGAGAAAAAAGCATGAAAAGTCATCATTGAGTTGAAGCATAATTTTCATGGCTGGAATAAAAAAAGACAAAGTTCATGGCAAGACTTTTGGCTCATTCTACAGAGGTGGGGGAAAAGTCTGGGCTAGCTGTGAATATATTGGGGCACATACCCCCCTCCCTCCCACAGGTATGTGGTGGCAGAGACACAGGAAGTGACTGCTATGCAGATGCATGTCTGGTCTCCTACCCCAGAGGAGGAACAGCGAATCTGGAGATAAGGCCAGAGCAATGATTTGGGCATTCATGGTCTACACAAGACCATCTACATGGAGCTGGGCACCTTGCACACATGACCCAGAGTTGAGAATGTCTAAGACTAAACTAAGGAGGCCACAACCACTGTGCTCCATTCCCAGCTCAGTGCAAATATCTCTTCCTGTTGCTAACCCCACTCACCCAACCATCTGTGGTTCTGGCTCCCCAGACCTCCAGAGGCTAGAGAGTTCATTTCTAGCACCTCATTTTCCTGTTCTGTCCCAGGTTGGTTTGAGAAGTTGATAACAGGGCTGGTCTAGGTGGAGGGAAAGGTGCCCAGTTTAGCATGTACTGAGGAGCTAGGCCAAGGAGGGCCCGTTTGCTCACAGTGATGTGGGTGTAAATGGGAATGGAACAGAGGGACCCCCCCACCCCGCCCCACAACTAAACCAGCAGGCACCCTTGGGCTCCCCTGGTTTCCAGCATGAATTGAGACCCAAAATGCACACCAGTGGGTAAAAAAAAGCAAACAAAATTCTTGTATTTGACATGAAAACTTTCATAGCATGCAATAAGAATCACTGTATAAAAAAAACAGATTTTTTTGGGTTTTTACCTGATATTGGGAACTTCTTCTTCTACTATCAAGTCAGTGAGAAGAAAATGGTGTTTTGCAACCAGAAAACGGTTTATCACGGATTCTCTAACCTGGGGAGAGAGAAGTTGTATTAAAATGCTCTTGTTTTGGGGTTAGAGCACAGCAGGGAAAAACATTTGTCTTGGCCCAATCGTGTTTGCTCCCTGGAATCCCATATGGTCCCCCGAGTCTATGAGGAGTAATTTCTGAGTGCAGACATAGGAGTAAGGGTTTGGCAAAAAAACCAAACAAACGAAAAAAAAAAAACAAAACCCCTCCAAATCAAAAATTACCCTTTGATACACTTTATCATTTACTCCCCAAATTGCTTCAAATCTTGATTCACATGTCATCTGGATATAGTGTTCCCATCTCATCCTAATTTTCTCTGCAGTATAATCTCTTTCCCCTGCTGATAGTTCTATGTTTCTAATTATAAGAAAATACAGACAAAGAAATGAGGACCTTTAAGGAACCTAGATGAGCCTTAAAGGAAGTCAGCCCCATTTAGCCCCATTTAAAACCAACCCCTACCTGCCAGTTGCTCTTCTTTTTTTTTTTTTTTTTTTTTTTGGTTTTTGGGTCACACCCGGCGATGCTCAGGGGTTACTCCTAGCTGTCTGCTCAGAAATAGCTCCTGGCAGGCACGGGGAACCATATGGGACACCGGGATTCGAACCAACCACCTTTGGTCCTGGATCGGCTGCTTGCAAGGCAAACACCGCTGTGCTATCTCTCCAGGCCCTGCCAGTTGCTCTTCTGACTTGACTATTTGTCCTAAAAAGACAGAATAAAGACTATTGTTCTTACCTGCTGAAGGTACTTGGCTACTATGGCTCTGTGGGTATCTATGTGGTCTTTGGTTTCAATCACATTTCTGTCTCGTAATCGTTTCTCATAGTCCTAGAATGAGAAGGATGGGAGGGATTCTGAGGTTAAAGCACTGATGATCTCTCGCTCTTCTTGGGAATCAGAAAATTTTATTCATCACTGTCATTGAAACAATAAATCATGGTGCTAAATATGTCTTCCATTGTACTTTTGGTTTTGAATTAACCTTTGAGGCAACATTGAGGAGACAGTCACTTGGCCAAGGAGCAGAAATATGTCATTCCAACCAGAAACGCTTCCAAGTTTAGTCAAAGAGGCCAGAGGATGTGAATCTGCTCAGTGCAGGAGGCTGAGTTTTTTTGAGCTAGCAACCTAGTTCAAGCCTTTGCCTTCATCTCTGCTTTGCTGTATCCAGTGGAGCAATTACAGACAGACCCAGAAAACATCTGGCTTCAGTTGCCCAAGGGTCCAACTTGGAAAAATGTCATAGTCAGTTTAGGTTCCATCTGCTCTGGAAAAGGTACCAGGAATAAAATTCTACATGGAGCCTAGGAACCGGATATGTTCTTCAATTTTTTAGTTTTCTCACTCAAGGGTTCAGGGTGACCTCTAACCCAGGCTGGGAAACTCAAGAGCAGTTTGCTTAACTCTGAACTTGATCCAGTGGTTATGACTGTCCATGAGGATTGAAGGATCATGAAATTGAATGACATGGGTCACTGTGTTTTTGTCTGTATGTGTGTATGTGTGTGTGAACACTGTTTGCAGTAGGAGAGAATAAAGTCATCACACTGAAGGGAAGCAGACAGATACATGGAGAAGGGGTTCAGACTTTGAAACCCGACATCTTGTGGCACAGAAGAAGCATCTGATTCGCATGCACTTCATAATAACCCAAGGCAGGTCTCTTCAATCAATAAATGCCTGCAGTTGACAAAGTTGATTCACTTTTGGGGTTTTTAGTCACTGTCCAAGTCCAAGTAAATAGAAAAAAAAAGGCCAAGGAACCAAAAAATATCCCACAAGAATAGATTCTGCATGAAAAATTCTAGAACATAAGAATTTCTAATAGGGCTCCAGTGACCTCATTCAACACAAAATTGCCCAACTAGCTTCTGTAGATCTGCACAGTCTTGCATCTGTGCACTCTATGCATACCCTCTGTGTTTCCTCCTGCCCTGGTTTAGCCTCCCACTACCTCAGAAGGCTCCCCAAATCCTTTCTGTTTCAGTTCACTCCTGTGCTATATGCTTAGGATTTGGTGGATGAAAATGGCATTGAATTCCTAATGGTGAGTGGGATCATTTGTTTCAATAATAAACAACACAAGGGCTGGGCACAGTACCACAGGGAAGGCGCTTGCCTTGTATGTGGCTGATCCAGGTTTAGTCCCCAGAATTGCCTATAATTCCGTGAGCCCGGCCAGGAATGATTCCTTGAACAGAGCCAGAAGTGTGCCCTGAGCACCATCAGGCCTGTGCTTCAAATTCTTCTTCCCCCAATAGCAATAATCATAATATATTTCTCAACCATACAATTCTAATTCCTTTGTTTTCTATGTCTTTATATTGAGTCAAAGTGATGAAACAGTGAAGAAAAGAAGTAGAAAGAAGATGCAAGGTACTTATAAAGAAAAATCAGCATTTCTGGTGATGACAGAGCCAAGTAAGATACCACTAGAAGCTGACACTACAAGGGCACCATGGAAAGCTCAGTTCAGCCAACTTCTGTACCGCATCCTCACCTGGAATACTTTCTCCAGAATTTCTCGGTCATATATTGGAATTTGCTTATAGTTTCGGAATTCGGGAACCTCTTGGCTTCGAAGACAAAGAAGTCTGAAGCGTTTGGATCGATTTAATTCCTCATCGGAAATGAAGTTAAATTCCTGCTGGAGCTGCTCGAGTCGAAAGAACTTGGGAATATAGGATTCACCACTGTTTGCCACCTGCAGAAAAATCAGAAAATGCAAAAGTCTAAGTGCCAGGCAGTTGGATGGGCCCAGAGTAGCCGGATTTTGGCATCGGGGAGGGGATGGCTGTAGGGTTCACACCGAGACGTGGCATATCAGGCAATTCTCTGAAGATACAATTCATGAAAGTTTGAGGCATGAGAGAGGGTGCTAAGGCACTGGCCTTAACTGGTTTGATTTTGTTTGATCCCAGGCATTGCATGGTCCTCAAGCACCCCAGGGAGTAAGCCGAGGAATAGGCCCCAAATCTGCCAGGTCTGGTCTCAAAATCCACCCCCATGCATTAAAATATAAAGGGCAATATTGAGATGAGGGCCTGGAAGACCAGTCCATGGTACGAAGTTTCCTACAAATCTTTGGAGCAGAGCAGTTACAGGAAGGTCCACTATGACAGTGATATCTGGAAATTCTTGAAGTGATAGGCATGATATGCCTCAGAAACAATATTCAAACCACAGTGTCGAAAAAGGGGGTGAGAATGTGTGTGTGTGAGAGAGAGAAAAGAGAGAGAAGAGAAAGAGAGAGAAAGAAAGAAAGAAAAGAAAGAGGAGAGAGAGAGAGAGAGAGAGAGAGAGAGAGAGAGAGAGAGAGAGAGAGAGAGAGAGAGAGAGAGAGAGAGAGAAGAAAAAGTCTGTCCCAAAGGCAGGCAGAATGTAAGGTGGGAGGGTAACTGGGGACATTGATGGAAGAAAATGTGTCCTGGTAAAGGGTTTTGTAACAAAAACTTAATCATGTATGACTATGTATCTGTGAGAAAAAAAATACAACTGTATTATGAACAACCTTGTATTCATGATGTTTAAATAAAGTAATTAGTTAGAAAAATACAGTGGGAACAAGGAAGATGCCATTCAATTCAGTAGCAATAATACAAGTACCACAAGTCATTCTTTTAAATTAAATATAAGGTTCCTGTTTCAGATGCTTCTTAACAGATGTCATACGAACATTCTAAGTACAAATAATCCATTATTCGTTTCTCCTGGAAATATTTTACTCTTATACACAGCAGGGAAATGACTTAAACACAGGATATATAATCTCAAACATCTGATTTCCAAAATATAGTTGAAGAATGCATTTATTTGTTTGGGTTTCTGGGCAAGGTTAGGGATAAAGGGGCCCAGGGCCATTTCCCAGAGATATTCTATAGCTAGGCCCATGGTTCAATGGTCGGGATTGTTTAAGTGAGTGGAGTCACCAGCACTATAGCTGGCAGTGTTCAGGGGGTCCGGCAGTGTCAGGGAGCAAACTTGGGTCCTCCTAGATGCAAAAATGCACCCAATACCCCTGAGCTATATCTCTAGCTCAAAAATATTTTTGATACCCACTTTCTGGTTTGATGTTCAGGGTTCACAGCCAGCAATGTTCAGGGGTTCTTAACTCAGAAACCACTCCTGACAGTTCTCATGGAACCATGTGGGATGCTGGGAAACGAAGCTGGGTTGGCCTAGTGCAAAAGGCAAAAAAATTACCCACTAGCCCATCACACTGACCCCAAAAACTAACTATTAAAGTATCTCCGTATACATTAGCAGATGAAGGCTACAGGACCAAAGAATCGTAAGCCAGAGATACTCCAGCCTGTATGTCCCTAGCAGGACTCAGAGTTGGCACCTGACCTTATGGTTCAGTCAGGACTCATGTTCTTCCTCCTTGCCCAAGCATGGCAGGGAAGGGAGTTAGAGTGTGCCAGGGAGGGGTCAGAGTGCGACAGGGGGTAATGAGGCCATGTTTACAGCACTCCTTACAGAAGTCTGTCCACAGATTCCGCCCTGGGGATATGGACACTAGCCTTCTGCCACCTTACCGAGATCAGTTGCATCAATGGAGCATTGTTGGGGTCATTTGGGTCAAGCTTGGACTCGGCTGCCCACTTGGCCAACTTCTGCATGTCTGTCAATCCTGACGTCCCGATCGCGGAGATGGCATCTGCCCTCTTCAACACACTGAAACAGAAGCGGGCCAGAGACAGCTTAAACCTCGTCACTGAGTCTGGACCACAGCACCCGGGAGTGCCTGTCTGCCCAGGAGCGGAAATGCCCTTGGCAACTTCTGCCTTGTCTCTGCTTTGCTTGTTTCTTCCTTGTTTGGTGTCTGGGTCATACCCAGAAGTGCTCAGGGCTTCCTTCTGGCTCTGTGCTTCAGGGCTCACTCCTGGCTCTGTGCACAGGGGCCATTCTTGGTGAGTCTTGGAAAGTCATCAGTGGTGTCAGGGATCAAATCTGGATCAACAAAGTGCAAAGCAAGCAGCTTCCCCACTGTAAGATCTCACCAGCCCTTTTGCTATTTTATGCTATAGCTTTGATGTGAGAAGCACAAACAAGAAGTAAAAGTGGTCAGAAGGAATGTTTATGAGACATACATTTGACTAGCCAAAGTATTCAAAGAACTCACCATTTTTAGGGTAAACAAAGAATGAACCATTGGAAATAAGCAAAGGAAATAATAAAGAGACTTTTTTTAAAGCAACTGTGTCATTGGCTAATAAGTACATGAAAATGGGGTTTACTAATCAAACCTGTAAAGCTGTCTGACAGTATTTATAACACACTTTTTTTTATAGCTTCTAGACAGAAAATAAGTCCTCAAATAATGTACAGTGTCATGATTCTAGTTAACAATACCCTGTTATATATTTGAAATTTGCTATGAGTATAGGTCTTAAAAGTTGTCATTGGGACCCGGAGAGATAGCACAGTGGTGTTTGCCTTGCAAGCAGCTGATCCAGGACCAAAGGTGGTTGGTTCGAATCCCGGTGTCCCATATGGTCCCCCATGCCTGCCAGGAGCTATTTCTGAGCAGACAGCCAGGAGTAATCCCTGAGCACTGCCGGGTGTGACACAAAAACAAAAACAAAAACAAAAAGTTGTCATTGAGAGAAAATGATGACTAGGGATGAAGAGATGGTACAGAGCTTAAGGAACTTGCCTTGCCAGCAGCCAATCCAGGTCTTTTGAACTAAAACCCACCCTGAAAAATCCTTGAACACAGAATCAGGAGGAAGTCCTGAGCACCACTGGGTGTGACTCCCGAACCCTAAAAAGATGACAGTCTACTGATAATGCTGCCACAGAATGAAAGGCATGTAAGTTAAGAAGCTGTGATGCCCAGATGTGGGTGGACGAAAGAGATGACCCTTTGGAAGTTGGGGGCCTATGATTACCTTCTAAATCCGGCATTCTGCTGTGACAGTGGTGGAATGAGGGGGATCCCCGTCTCTCCAACAGCCCATGCCACACTGTAGGACACCTTCCCCGATGTCATCAGAATCAGTGGATTGCTGCCATCAGCTTCGAAGGAGAAAGGCACCCCTAGGAGCAAAGTGGGAAGACAGGAAATGGCTTAGAAAGAAGGATTGAGGCTTGGTCATGTCACAATGAGAGTGGGAAATGATCTCTCTGGACAAGAACTAGGTGCTGAAAGTAGTAAAGTGATATGCATGACATCTCCCCAGAAACCATATTGCAAACCAAAGTGTCTTATGGAGAGAGAGAAAGAGAGAGAGAGAGAGAGAGAGAGAGAGAGAGAGAGGAAGAGAGAGAGGAAGAGTGAGAGAGAGAGAAGAAAGATGTCTGCCATGAAACGCAGGTAAAGGAAAGGGAAGGGGGATGGCAGAAGGGAAACTGGGGACATTGGTAGTGGAAAATGTGCACTAGTAAAGTGTGCTGGACAATGTATGACCGAAACTCAATCATGAACAATTTGTAACTGTGTATCTCAATGTAATTTATTTAAATAATTTATTTATTGGGGTAGGTCATTTGCCTTGCACATGGCCAATCCTGGTTCAATCCCAGGCATCCCAAATGTTCCCCTGAGCCTGCTAAGAGTGATTTCTGAGCACAGAGCAAAATACTTCCTAAGCACCATCAGGTACGGCCCAAAAACCAAACAAAAATTATTTATTATAAACATTCAAAACAATAAAAAGACACAGTTAAATTACCAGTTGGCTGAAAGGAGGCTGGGAGAGGGGAGCAGGAGAGAACAGCTGGCCACACTCATTCCTCAGGTTTGCCTTGGACTCTGTCTCAGAGAGTCCTGAGGACACCTGGCTATGATGACAAATTTATGTCTTTTCTGAGTCTGAGTTGTATTCATTTTCCCTTCCAATTTATCTTTCTACTCTGTAATATATAGTGCAGACAAGAGAAGTTTCAGGCACAGAATGTTGGCACATCATACCCCCAGTTCTAGGTTGTCTCTAATCCTTTTCCCAGGTCTCCCCCGCATCCACACCTTGCTCTAACCCCTCAATGGACTCTATTCTACAGGCCAGATCTCAGGGGCTGCTCCTACTGTCTGTTTTTATTTCCCTTACTGGTTCTTTACTCTCCACATGAGAGCAAACATGCTATATCTGCCTCTCTCCATCTCTCTGACTTCCTTCTAGAGTATGTTTCACTCTAGTTCCATTCCTGTCTTTAGTGCTGAATTCTATTCCATTGTGCATATATGTCACTGTTTCTTTGTCCGCTCATCTGTTCTTGGGGCTTTGGGTTGTTCCCAGATCTTGGCTATTGTGAACAGCACTGAATTAAACATAGGCTTGCAATTATCTTCTCAAAATATCATCTTTCGGCTCTTGTGAGAGAAGCTCAGAAGGAGAATCGTTGGGTCCCATGAAAACTCAATTCTTTGTTTTCTGAGAGACTAAAGTAGGCTCTTGGGAGACGGGTGTTTGGAGTACACATTCTGACGTTGTCCCTTCCAAGCCATGTGACTCATGAAACATTTTTGGTTTCTTCTCCATCTCTCCATCTGATACAGCAAACAGGAAGGAGTATAAATACCTTCTAGTCACTAAAAGGTACAAGCAAAATAGCTAAGAGTCTTTTATCTCCTGAAGTTCATATTCAAGTTGGGGAGATGGACTTCAAATGAAGAAGACAACCCTGCAGTGTAATAAGCAAGGTGGCATGCAGAAGAGAAATATAATTCAGGGAGGTCCAAGAGAAGTCGTGATGGAGAGTGAGAAGAAGGTAAGACACAAAGACAACTCAGCATGAGGCCCAAGGGCAGGCCATGGACACAAAGTGGGAGTAAACAAAATGTTATTTTAACCTGACCATGACACTGAGTCACTGAACAGAGACTTCCCAAACCACCTACCACTGCCAACACCCTCGTGGTCTAGCGCCACCTGTTGGTCACTGCTGAACTCCACTTCTTCAATGGTGGCTCTCCCAGTGACGATGGTTGTTTCTGGGATGGGCAGAAACACTTCAGCTAGCAAGGTGGCGCCACCATGTCCCACAGTTTCATACACCTAGAATGAAAGGAGATGAGATGTGGCAGTGGAGTTTCCATCTCAGAGTGGGAAGGTGTGCATTGTTGCTGTGCTGGCCAAGTTGTCAATACTCTACCAACCTTCTGGAGTGGAGAAATTTACTTGAGAGAACAGTTGTGAGTGGTGGGGTGAGTCACATTGGAACTAGCCACTACATGGCCCAAGACCTGTACCCACCACTCCCACTAGCACTCTGAACCAAGAGCCTCCAATCTGCTCTCTTGGAAACCTCTTCAGATCTTCTCCTTCAGGCCTCATTTTATTTGCAGAAGCTCCTTCCTCAAACCTTCACCCCACTCAGAGTGATGGATGATACCAATGAGGATGAGTCCCTCAAGACAACCACATACAAGCCTTTCTAGACTCTTCTCTGCTATGTTAGCTTCTTCTTCTGTGTCCCTGCATCATTTCTCTTTGGGACAAGAAGTTGACCAAAGATTCTACAGTTCTACTCAGCCCTTTTTTGGGGGGTGTAGGGGGGATTATTTTATCCTTTCTTTTATTTTTGTTTTGTTTTGGGGCCACACCCAGTAGTACTTAATATTTAGTCCTGTGCTTGGCAATTACTCTTGGCAGGTCTCAGGAGACCATAAGGTATGTTGGGGATCAAACACAGGTTGAGTGCTAGTCTGATGTATCTCCCAACTTCTTTATCTTACTTGGAAAATATCTCTGTGCTATCCTAGAAGTCTAATATAGTAGGAGCCTGTAAAATAAAAATAAAAATTCCATGGTTTGTTGGTGAGACTGTGTTTTTAACCCTTTAGGCGGATGGGTTTGATGAAGCAGGCTAGCTGTGAAGAAATAAAACAAGCCAGTTCAAAGATTGATTGGAGTTAGCCTGCTTTTTCCTCATGACCTTTTTGCATCGTGGCTTTTCTCGGCTATGTGCTCCCTATTTCAAGCCCAAAGCCAGAGCCCTTTCTTTATTCAAACCAACTTCTAATCCTGGTGGGGAAGGTCAAATCAGATACAAAAGCAACTAGCCAGTGGGTTTTTTACATCTCAAAGGAACAGGTTAGGAGAACAGAAAATCCAGGAAAGGGTGTTAGAATATCCCCGCCCCCATTGTAGTGATTGAGGGAAGGGTTCGATTTACTGGAGCCTATCTCCATTCAACTTCTATAAACTTAGAGTCAATTGTGTTCCGTGGGGGACAGTGTTTTGACCTCCAGAGAGTGCTCTGGGTTTACTCCTGACTCTGTACTCAAGGATCCCTCCTGATGGGCTCAGAGAACCAATAGAGGGGTGCCAGGAATAGAACTTTGGTTGGCTGCCTATAAGATAAATGCTCTACCTCCTGTACTATCACTCAGCCCCTACTTTCATACATACATCTAATCATTACTCTCTTTCCAATAATTTCAACATGGGCATTATTTGATCTCTTAACACTCCAATATGCTTCTCTAAAAGAGGATAGAAGAGAACAATTATGACATTATTATCACAGTAATTAATCTACTTTTTTTCTTTTTTGGCTTTTGGACCACACTGGGAAGTGTTCAAGGGTTAGTTCTACCTCTGTATTCAGGAATCACTCTGGCAGGCTCAGGGGACCATGTGGGATGCTAGGGATTGAACCCAGGTTGGCCTCGTGCAAGGTAAAAGCCCTCCCTCCTGAACTAACACTCTATCCTTGAGTGTAGCTCTTTCTTTCCTTCTCCTTCTCCTTCCTGTCTCATAGATAGCTAGATATAGATACTCTCCAAGGCAGGGCTGTGCACATTCTTTTTTACACGGCTTCCTATGCTCCCCATCCACCTCTACATTCTTAACTCAGTATTAGAGGAAGTGATGGCTTTTAATTAAGCAGCAGGCATTTGTGATTCGGTTGTTGAAAACATTTACTTGTTGCATGATATGTTGAGAATCTCAGACTTTGTTCTGAAACACAGTATGCTCAAAGGTGGAGAACTGGACAAAACTGGGATGCCAGAAAGTGGTTTCTCTGGCCCTCTTGGTATTGCCAGTAATTCGTAAGTCTTTGTTAATTCAAAACTTGCTGTTCCATGGAAAATTTCCAAATGGCACAGAACTATTTCGAGGGAGTTGAAAAGAAATAACCCTTAAATTAACTTCATGTGTGATCTCTACTCAAGCATCAGAATGATCCTGCTGAGCCATTATATGTGACTGGATCAGATATCAAATCCACATAGATAGCTTAAGTATTTAGCCAAGATTCTTTCCATTTGGACTTTTCAAAAATTGCATAGTTCAGCTCTCCGGGATAAGCTAATTGCCTTGAGAGTATATTCCTGCTTTTAAGGATAAAGCCTTGCTTTTAATTTAAAATATCAATTGCCTACTATTTTATATTAGTTTTCCCTTATATTTGAACACCATGGTTACAAAACTGCTCATGACTGAGTTTCAGTCTTTCAATGTACAACACCCTTTACCCTTTCACATTTTCCATCACCAATTTGTCCCCAGTTTGTCTCCTAACCTCTTTCCTGCCTGCCTCTGGGGCTAACATTTTACTCTTCCCACCTTCCTTCCCTCCCTTCCTCTTTCTTTCTCTCTTTGCCTAATACTTTAGACTGTGCCCTTTACACAATCTTTATTGGGGATCACATCCAAGTAATTCCTGAGGGAGGGTCAGAGACGCCTCCGGGTGATACTTGGCTCCTAGGGCCATATAGGTATGAGACCACCAAACTCTGGTCTTCCCAGCTCTCATAATCTGGCTCCTGTAATATGGTATAATCATAATATCCCCTACAAACTCTCACTTGAGTTAGTAAATAGGAAAAGTGACTGCTCTGACATATTAGAATCTCCTTCGAAGAAAATATGGGATTGGGCCAGAGTGATAGCACAATAGGTAGGACATTTGTCTTGTACGTAGCTGACCCAGATTCGATTCTCGGCATTCCATATGGTCCCCTGAGCCTACCAGGAATAGTTTCTGAGTGCAAAGCCAGGAATAACCCCTGAGCACTGCTAGTGTGGTCCCCCCCCAAAAAACAAAAACAAAACAAAAAAGAAAATATAGGGCACGGTGGAAATGGGAGGGTTGCCATTCCCTTTAGAATTTTTCAGCAAGTTGATCAGAGCAGGATCGGGTTCACAGAGACTCCTTGCTTACACCTAGAGACCCCTTGCTCATGTTCTTCCAGAACCCCCTCACCCTTCCTGGCTTCAAGGCACAGTCTATCTATCTGTCTGTCTGTCTGTCTGTCTGTCTGTCTGTCTGTCTGTCTGTCTGTCTATCTATCAGCAACTCCTCTGCAGAGGAAGAACCAGATGATTGGTCAGGGCAAGTTTCAGCTTTCTCAGTGCTCAGAGTGGTAAATCCTGCTATTCTGGAGAGACAATGAAAGAACCACGAGGTACCCCTAAGTCCATCATAAAAACTCTAGACTAAGAAAAGCCCAAACCCTAGTAAAGTGTACTTTATCACTCCTAGTTGAAGGCAGAGAAAGAGTTAACTCAGAAATAAAACCAAAATTGATGCCCTCCAGGATTAGGGAACTAGGGGTTGAGTGAGCTTGGCATGTTCTATCTGAAAAGGCTCCCTTAACAACCAAATTGTGAATCAGAATATTCCTTGATAGTCAGGGTTTGACTTAGAGTATCCCTAGACAACCAAAATTGAGCCAGAAAAATCAGTGATTAAGACATCGATACAATGAAATGACTGTGCTGTTACTGCTTGTGATTTCTATATAAACTGCTTGAAGATTTGACTCAGGGTCCTTAATAAGACTCCTTAGTTGAATGAGGCTCAGGCCTCGGTCTTTGACTTTGAGCACCAGCATCATGTCAACTCAAACCCTAACAACCCCTCTCTCCCTTGAGATTAAGGACAGCAAAGCATCGTGCTGGAACCTGGAGTAGTGTTTGCTTTTCTAGTAACTTTTCTTCTTAACTTAGTGTCTCTCCTGGGTAGTAAGTCTTTTCATGATGGCATGAGGCTGGGTGCAGAGCTCAGTGGTTGGTGCAGGCATCATGGGTGTTCAGCATTCACAGCTTGCACTGACCTGCAGCATCAGGCAGAAACCATGAGCTGGAGTGCCTGTCTTCAGAGCCACACAGAACGGGTCCTGGGGGGGGGGCTTTAGAACTAGGAGTGTAACCCCTAAAGACATTTAGATGTGCAATGTTCCAAAGTTCCTTCACTTGCCCCTGCCTAAGCTTCCAGTGTTTTATGTGTTGATAAAACAGGTCTGAGAGGGTTATGTGCAGTGGATAGGTATCTATTGATGCAGAGATGGGGCTATGAAAACAGAGCAGTCGCTCCAGTGGTGGAAGAAGTGGGACAGCAGGAAATGAGTTAGTGGAGGAAGACATTTAGCACAGAGAAGGACCAATATGACATGAGAGTTGGAAATGATCACTCTGGACAAAGCACTCTGGGTGCTGAATGGAGTAAAGTGATACGCATGGTACCTCTTCAGTAACAATATTGTAAACTACAGTGTCTAAAAGGACAAAAAAAGAAATACACATATATACAAACACACACACACACACACACAGAGAGAGAGAGAGAGAGAGAGAGAGAGAGAGAGAGAGAGAGAGAGAGAGAGAGAGAGATCTGCCATAGAGGCAGGCAGGGGGAGGTCAGAGAAAAGGATAGGAGGGAAACTGAGGACACTGGTGGTGACAAATGTGCATTGGTGAAGGGTGTATGACTGAAACTCAATCGTGAACAACTTTGCATCTCATGGTGTTTTCATTAAAATTTTGTTAAAATAAAAAACAGGGTGTGACTTAAGTTATCACAAACAACCACCCATTTGTTTCTGCCCATGAGCAGAAATGAGAAAGGAATGAACAGAGACACTAAAATGAACAAGTAGTTCTGAGAAGGTACCTTGGGAATGTGCTGTCAATTTGGGCACTGAATTGTGCTAGTAATTTATTTTTGTGTTTTGTTTTGTTTGTTTTTGGGTCACACCTGGCAGCACTCAAACATTATTTCTGACTCCATGCTCAGAAATCATACCTAGCAGGCTCGGGAACCCATACCAGGGGTCAAACCTGGAATGGGCCACATGCCAAGCAAACACCCTACCTGCTTTGCTATTTATTGCTCAAGATACCAGGAGTAATTTCTGAACACAGAGCCAGGAGTAACCCTTAAGCACCACTGGGTGTGGCTCAAAACCAAAATAAATAAATAAATAAATAAAAATAAAAAAGGCAGAGATGGGGCCGGAGCAATAGCACAGTGGTAGGGCTTTTGCCTTGCATGTGGCTGACCCAGGACGGACTTGAGTTCAATTCCCAGTGTTCCATAAGGTCCCCCAAGCCAGGAGTGATTTCTGAGCACATAGCCAGGAGTAACTCTTGAGCATCACTAAGTGTAGTCCCCCTCATAAGAAAACAACAACAAAAAAAACCCAAAAAATGGCAGAGGAAGAGGAGCCCCCAGAAAAGAAGGGGTGAGTGTTATGAACCAGAGAGCAGAAGTTTGGGGTTGGCCCAGTGGCCATCATTCTGGAGATGTCCCAACTAACTTGCTAGTGTATCTGGCTGTCTATTTGCTATTATCTTTCGGTACAATCTCTCTATCTCACGCATTAGATGCCTATCTTATACCTCATCACCATTTCCTGTGAATTGGGGATAATAATTTCTCTGCCCCTCCTATGCCAGGGCGATCTCCTCCCACACATAAGCCAGGAGTCCCCTTCCTGGCTCACCACCCCAACTCACAACCCCAACTGCTAACATTTCTAGGAGGTCAATGAATTAACAAAGTTCTTAAGAATCAACAGACTGCTCTCCTGTTGATTTGGACACACTCCGAATGCCAGTCACCACTGGGTGATTAAGGCCTCTTGTCCCTGTGATGAGCCCCAGCCCACAGAGAACAGTGGCTTTAACTAATACGACTTGCCTGCAGTGTCAAACTCTCAGGCCAGTTGAATATCTGTAGGTTGAAAATCTGTCCGAAGTGCACTCGGAAGTCAGTCCCGAGAGCCCGGCTGTCAGTCCGGGACACCTCCTTGGTGTTGAAGAGCACCTTCAAGTACACGGAGCGCCTCTTAATGTCCTCTCTGCGCGTGACCTCCACCCTGCAGGGGCAACGTGGGCAGAGAGTTAGGTTAGTTTTCTAGGCTGAACAGAATGGTGGACAAATGGCATTGATTGAGCAGGACCAGCTTATGCCTGAGGACTCTGCAGTCATGGCTTTCATGGCCATGGGGACCAGCCTCCATACTCAGAAAAGACTTGGGGATGAAGTGAGGGGACTTTAGAGCTATGATCAGGGTATCACCACATGATGGTCTCTGTTTTTTTTTTCTTTTAATTCTATAAAGTTGATATTTGAACCCAATTTTTTTGGGGGGGGGGTCACACTTGGTAGTGCTCAGGGGTTACTCCTGGTTCTGTGCTCAGAAATCGCTCCTGGCAGGCATGGGGGACTATATGGGATGCCAGGAATTGAACCAGGGTTCGTCCTGTGTTGGCCACATGCAAGGCAAATGTCCTACTGCTGTGCTATGGCTCAAGCCCCTGTACCCCAATTTTAAGATAATAGAAACACCTTATTTATGACATGGAGAAAATAATGCAAATCATAATGGGAGGGGTTTACATTTAGGAAAAATGTTTTATTCTTTATTATTGTAGTGGTTAGGGTAAGTTAACTTCTCCTACATGAAAGCTTTGTTGTTGTTGTTGTTGTTGTTGTTGTTTTTCTTCTTGGAGGCCACAACCAGTGGCCGTCAGGGGATTACTCTTGGCTCTGAGCTCAGAAATTACTCCTGGCAGGCTTGGTGGACAAAATGGGATGCCAGGGATGGGGATGGGAATAGGGATGGGAATGGAACCTGGGTAGGCTGCATGCAAGCCAAATGCCCTACCCGGTCCTCAAGACAGGAGCTTTTTCTTAAACACTTTCTGATAGTGACTGACCCTGAATTGAAAAAAACAAAAAAGTTTCTTTTACCTGGGAAAGTATTTTAAACAGTAAAAAGAAAACAAAAACCAACAACCTATATTTTAATTAATTTATTAATTAATTTTAGCACCTCATGGTGCTCAGGGGTTACTCCTTGCTTTGTATTCAGAAATTACTCCTGGAAGGCTCAGGGACCATATGGGATATGGGGATTGAACCCAGGATGGCCACGTGAAGGTCCAATACCCTACCTGCTGTGCTATTGCTCCAGTACTCTCTATTTTATTTTTAAAATTAGCATACACTAAATTAATGTATTCCTGGCATGTAACTCTCTGATTTATAACATGTGAAGGTTCATATAACAATCACTACCATGGGGGCGAAGACATTCTAAACACCCTGAAAGCCTCCTATGTCTTTATACTTGTGCCACAAGGGTACTTTCTAGAGCTGGAGAGATAGCACAGCAGTAGGGTATTTGCCTTGCATACGGCCGACCTGGGAAGGACCCGGTGTTGATTCCCAGAATCCCAAATGGTGCTCTGAGCACAGAGCCAGGAGTTACCCGAGTGCCTCTGAGTGTGGCCCAACACGCTTCCCCCCAAAAAAGAATACTTTCTAGTCCCACTCTTTTTTTTTGTTGTTGTTTTCTGGGTCACACCCGGCAACACTCAGAGGCTACTGCTGGCTCTGCACTCAGAAATCGCCCTCGGCAGGCTCGGGGCACCATATGGGATGCCAGGATTCGAACCACCGTCCTTCTGCATGCAAGGCAAACGCCTTACCTCCATGCTATTTCTCCGGCCTGTCTAGTCCTACTCTTATCCCAAACCCTTATCAAGGCAAATCACTCACCACAAAAAGATGGTAGAATCAAACCCAAAGTTTCACTTAAGAAGATGTATTTTGCAATCACATATTCTGAATTTCCATTTATAAAGTTATGTGGCTTGGTACCTAAGACTTGAAAACAGCTCATTTAATGGTAGGGTATCATTCGATAGAGCAATCTCAGTGCTATAAAGTTAAGAAGACACAAAAAAGTGTTTAAGAAACTACTGCTTAAAAATATCAGTTGATTACAATAAGTTTGAAAATAAGGAGAAGGTAGGAAGTCTCATACTGACATTCTCAGTAATCCTCCTATTTGCCAATAAGGAGATCCACTGAAATTCTTACTTTCCACTTTGGGATATTAAGCCTAAGACATTTCCCATGCTCATGATAGGCTTTCTGTTTGTTATAGAGAATTTAGTTTGGGATCTGCTGGTTGTGCATTAAACAAAAATTTATTCCTGAATTTCTGGACCACTCCTAGTGGAGCTCCAGCCCAGACTCAGCGAATGTCAGAACACCTTAGGCCTCAGAATAAACACCCTGAGGCTTCAGAAAGTTTCTGGTCTTTGGAGTGTCAGGAATTAAGGACCAGGGGGGACTTGGGTGTCTATCGAGGCAGTGGATGAGCTGCCAGCATGACATGATCCCCAGCTTTCAGGTAGAGGTCCCAGACCAAAGGCCTCTGGGTGGCCATTGTGAAGAGGTATTTACCCCCAAGAAGCAGCTGCATGCACTGCTTGCTATCCTTGGTGGCAGATGGATAGATGGTAGATGAAACCCATCATCACCCCAAATATGAACAGATGTTTGTAATTTCACATGGTCTGGCTTAAGAGATATTTGTTTTGTTTTGGGGCCACATTCGTCAGTGCTCAGGGTTGACTCCTGACTCTGCACTCAGGGATCACTTTTGGCAGTGCTCAGGGGACCATATTGGATGCCAGGGGTGGAACCTAGGTTGGCTGCATGCAAGGCAAACGCCCAACTTGCTATACTATTGCTCTGGGCTGTGGTCTTAGAGAGATGTTCAGAGAGTTCTGGACTCACTCTTGGTTTTAAAGATGGCCCCATGTGCTATGTATGCACAGCACACATGAGTCCCATGTAGGCTTGCGTGCTGATGGCAGGGTCTGCTCACCTGGGACACTGATCATTGGGCGTCACACTCCCGGCCAGACTCAGCTCTGGGACTAGAGCAGGCTCCCCAGGTCGCCTCCTGCTCTGTGCCACTCTCTCCCGCACCTGCTGCTCCACAGCTGCAGGATCTGGGGGCTCTGGGGGCACCGGCTTCACTGGCTCTTCCTCAGAATCTGCCTCTTCCTCCTCTTCCTCCTCCTTATCTGCCTCTGGAGCTTCATCTGTCGCTTCTTCTTTCTTCTTTTTCTTCTTCTTCTTAGTTCTCTGTGAGACAAGAGGCGACTTTAACCAAGCAGCAACAGTGGAGTTGGAGCTTTGCCTGCAGAGCCCAACAGACTTGGGTGCAAAAGCAACTCCACCAGTAGCTCAACCCAGTACCTCCTGCTCTCTTTACGCCTCAGTGTGCTCATCCACAAGATGAAGATAATCCCAGAAAACCCCACTTAGAGCTGCCATACTCTTGGGAATGATGCCCAGAATGTCCATGTGGTCACACTGGTGTTCTAGCCCAGTAACACATTCTGAAATGAAAGCCAGGCCGGTGATTGCCAGTCCTGAGGTCGCCTTGCACTTTGCCTGCCCACCTGGTGACTCAATTTTGCAGGTTGAGTTGATTGGCTTTTGTTTGTTTGGCTATACCCAGCTATGTTCAGGGCTTACTCCTAGCTCTGTGCTCAGGAATCATTCCTGGCAGGCTCTGGTAACCTGGTAGGAAGCTGGGGATTGAATATGGGTCGGCTTTATGCCGATTAACTGATTTTACTGAAGACAACCCTAGCCAACCAGATCCTACATTGCAGGGGGCAGTGCCCATAATTACCCACAATGCTCAGCAACTCCATAGCAACGGTTGCTGTAGAGTTGCTTAGAGGGTCTATCAGTCCCAGAGCTCATCCATGGAATAGATGGTCATGCTATGGTGTCAGGCAACTTCAGCCAAAAAGAGATGGTGGGGCTGGAGCTCCGCTTGCAGAAACCCATCAGACTTGACTTCAAAGCCAGGTCTGCTTCTCACTTTGGGGGCTAATCTCTGTCCCTGCCCTCTCCATCATCAGTGTGCTCATCCACAAAAAGTGGACAATCTCAGGAAATCCCAACCAGTACAGCCTTTTTTCCAACACATGCATGACAAATGCCCTCACTTCTCCTTTTGTGCCCCAAAGCAGGGTCTGAGATATACGTGAGCCAAGGCAGTAGGGCACCTTCAGTTCCTTCCTCCCCTGTCAAGGGGTGCCTTCTATGAGTCTCTCTGTGTCCCTCCAAAGCTGTGACAAACCTGAGCTTTCTTCCAGGCCCGCCACCGCTGCTGGGCAGCACGGAACTCTTGCAGCCTCTCTTCGTACTCAGCTGCATGTTCCTCCAGCCACTCGCTGATCTCAGCCCGAATCTCTGCTTCGTAGGTTTCCTCATCAGCTTTCGGGTCAACTTTTTCCCTTGAAAGTCACGCAAGAGTCATATAAGAGTCATACAAGAGGGCCAGAGAGATAGCATGGAGGTGGGGCATTTGCCGTGCATGCAGAAGGACAGTGGTTCGAATTCTGGCATCCCATATGGTCCTCCGTGCTTGCCAGGGGCAATTTCTGAGTGCAAAGCCATGAGTAACCCCTGAGCGCTGCCAGGTGATGACCCAAAAACAAACAAAAACAAAACAAACAAAAAAAAAGAGTCATACAAAAGTGGAGAGAGATTGCAGGTATTACTAGCCTTGCCTACACCCACCTGGGCGCGTCGCTGGCATCACATTTAGTACCCCGAGCATTACCCAGAGTGATCCCTGAGTACAGAGCCAAAGGAAGCCCTGAACACTGCTATGTGTCCCATTACAGAAATTTCCTCAGAAAAATTAAGGAATGCAAAGTCTCTCTGTCAAATGTGAAAATCCAGCCAGGATCAGTGCTCACAGCAAATACTCCTCTTGGGCTTGCTCTGTGTTAGAGCCTCTTCTAAAAGCTTTGCAGCTGTGCTCACTGCCCCCTCAGTTTCTGGGGACCTATGCACATCATTTGCATTCTGTACATGAAGCAACTGAGGCTCACAGAGGTTAATAATATGCCTCAGGACACACAGTTGGTGCTGGAAGGGCTGGAGGGTGAGCCCTTGTGCAGCAAAACTAGCTTGAGTTGAATGAGCCAACAACAAAAACTGACTTGATGGAGCAAAGTTTCAGCCCATTGGGAGTTTCCCTCACTGCTCTGTAATTATTCCTGAATCCACTTCATCCATCTGCTATGGAGGCCCAGAAATGACATTTTCCCCTTTGAGGCTGATGTCTTATTTTTGGATAATTCTGGAGATCCTTCACGAGATGGACTCAGTGAGCAAGTACTCCAGTGTGCTCTGTGAGTTGCCTGTGGCTCAAAAGGAGCTCAAAAAGAGCCAAACCCACAGGAATAAAAGAAAACATATGTGTGCTCAAGTGTCTTTTGTTTTCAAAGGCCCTCTATTCACAGACAGTGTCACTGCTCAGAAGAGGGGTACAAAAATGTCCTTCGGGCCCGGAGAGATAGCACAGCGGCATTTGCCTTGCAAGCAGCCGATCCAGGACCAAAGGTGGTTGGTTCAAATCCCAGTGGCCCATATGGTCCCCCGTGCCTGCCAGGAGCTATTTCTGAGCAGACAGCCAGGAGTAACCCCTGAGCACCGCCGGGTGTGGCCCCAAAGAAACAAAAACAAAAACAAAAAACCAAAAATGTCCTTCACAGCACCCCCACCTAAACCTCCATAGAACCTCTTGTTTCATGGGCTGGAGCAATAATACAGTGGGGAAGGTGCTTGTCTTGTACACAGCAGGCCTAGGTTAGATCCCTAGCATCCCATATGGTCCCCTACCTACCCAGCACTACCCACAGAATTACCAAAGTGTTGTGTATGTAAATATTTTGGGGGATTACTATGTTGCTCACCCTAATCTGTGCCCTACCCTAGGGTGTGACCTGGCATTATGCCCCCACCCTAGGGTAGGACCTGATTCTGCTTCCACCATTGGTTGGTATCTGATCCCACCATTGGGTGGGACCTGACTCTGGAGTATAAGAGCAAGGGTCTGTGGAAGGTGAGGAGCTTTTTGCTGGCTGGAACTGAATCTGAGTCTTTGGACTTCAGTTTTGTCCATCCGAATAAAGCAAATATTTCCACGAGCCTGATTGTCTGCGAGCTGTTTACCCGCCGTTTCACCTCAGAACCGTGGGCTAGACAGGGTGGCAGACGCGTGCTCCGAGCTGGAAGAAAAGGGCCTCATTCTCCATCCCTCCATCAGTCAACCTCTTCAGGGGCTGACCTGCTACATAATGGCGCCCGAACAGGGACCTGAACCCTGGACCCTCAGAACTGTAAGTGAAATATTTCATTGGAAATTTCCTATGCTGACCATCAAATGGTTTCTGTGGTTAGTCATGTGGATTTTACCACCCTTAGTCTTACGCATTGGTGCTCTAGTATACAAGTGGATCATTCCATTTTGTTTAAAACTAATTGGTTTTGATCTAAGGACAATCACTGCAGTTGGATGGTTGTGGTCTATATTTCAAATGAAAAGTGTAGTGTCTCTAGCCATCATAGTTTGTGGAATTTCTGTGTTGACTAACGTTATTATTATGAGCATAGTTATTTGCTGTTATTTCTATTTAGGAAATAGAAAGTGTAGAAATGGTGAGGCTAAAACCAGTATAGATAATAAGGAAATTTATCTGACGAAAACTCAGACCAAGGTGCAGGCTGACGAATCCAGCCCCACCATCAACAATATAGAAATTTTTGCTGGAAGAAAAACAACTCAGAATGTTAAGCCTGATTCTAGTGAATTGCTTGACAGTAGTGACTCAGATAATGATCTACCTCCAGTGCTAACTCCACAAAGTATGCCTCCTTCTAGTCACAAAATTGAATCGCAGAGCAGAGCAGATTCAAACGATGAACCACATGCTCGGTCTCAGAGCTCTATTCAGAGTAATTTTGCTAATCAGGCCTTATCCCCTATAGACGGGGTAAATGTTTCTAACTATGTACCCTATCAGATGGAAGAATTAGATCGGTTTAAAAGATCATGTAAAGAAAATGGGCCAAAATCGCCATACAGTGTGGAGTTATTAAGACTTTGGAGTCATAACTCATCTTGGACTTTGTATGATTTTAAAAGAATCGCTGAAATATGCCTGTCGTCTAAACAGCGAACTGAATGGGAAATGTACTATTCAGAAGGCGTAAAAGCTAAATTATATAGTCCGGATGGTATGAAAAAGCAAGTGGCAGGTGTTACTCTATCGTATGAATTATTGATGGCAGAAAATCAATTTGCAAATATTCAGACACAAGCAGCTTTACCTAAGGAAATCTTAAATTTAATCAGGGAGATTGCATTGTCAGCATGGGAAAAAATTGATTCTAACAGCATTGGTAGAGGAAACTTTTTAAAAATTACCCAAGGGCCTTATGAGTCATTTGCAGAGTTTGTAGGTAAGATTAAAGATGCTCTGAAGTTACAGGTGGAAGATGAGGAGATTATAAACTTCCTAGTAAAATCTTTGGCCTATCATAATGCAAATTCAGCCTGTAGATTAGTATTGAATACATTAAATGAAAAGTCAGATCTGAATGATTACCTTTATGCCTGCTGGAATGTCTATGTGGAACCCCAACCCCCACCCCACTCAGACTCAGTACAAACCTTCCCAGTTACCAAGGGAACAATGCCTTACTCCCCTCGGGGACAAAACACTTTCCGGAAACCAGGTCTTTGCCCAAAATGCAAAAGGGGTCGCCACTGGGCGAAAGATTGCAGATCCAGAAACCTCATTAATAATAACCTAAATAGAGGTTTCAACACAGTCCCCAGGAGGCAAATCGCCTGCTACCATTGTGGAAAACAGGGACATATCAAAAGAAATTGTCGTCTCCTTATAAATTCAGCTCCCCAAGAACACACATACAAGATGCAGGGAAACGCCCACAGGGCCTCCCCCCAGGCCCTTCCAAATCAGGGGCAAAGTTCACAGACAATAATCCTTCCAAGCCCAGCCCAAGAAAATTCATCACAATAAGGGAATTAATCCACTCTACTTCAGGGAGTGCCGGATTAGACATATTATGCCCAGAGGACATTACAATTTACCCAGGAGCATGCCCTTACATGTTAGAAACTGGCATTGTAGGCCTGCCACCCCCAGATACCATGGGTTTGATTCTTGGCAGAAGTTCCCTCAACATAAAGGGTATATCAGTAATCACTGGTGTCATTGACTCAGATTCTATGGGAGAAATCATTGTAGTTATTACTGTACCAGTTACATGGACCTTTAAAAAAGGAGAAGCGATTGCCCAGATAGTAATAGTGCCTTATGTCAAATTTGGGACTTCAGATAAGACTAGAATTGGAGGTTTTGGAAGCACAGATCCGGATGCTGCTCAAAACCCAATCGTGGCTCTGGTTACTAAATGTAAAGATGAACACCCAATGATCAAACTTCACTTGGAAGGCAAACCCTTTGATGGAATGATAGATACGGGTGCTCAGGTTACCGTAATTTCTGATAAAGAATGGCCAGAAAATTGGCCTCTTCAGGAAATCCCGTATTCCCTAGAAGGAATAGGAGGCCTGAATTCCTGTCTGTTGAGTACGAGGACTATACTATTTTACGGCCCAGAAAATCAAAAAGCAATAATCAGACCTCACGTGGGCCCATTTTCACCATCCCTGCGGGGCCGTGACCTACACAAACAGTGGAAAGCAGAATTCCACATCCCATTAGCTCCAGAAGAGCCCGAACCTTCTTTTGATTTAAAAACAAAAAAATTTTAGTGGGGGCCACTACCGTAAAAACACCAGCACCAATAAAAATAAAATGGAAATCTGATGAACCAATTTGGACAGGTCAGTGGCCCCTTAAAACTGATAAATTAAAGGTGCTGACAGAATTAGTGGAGGAACAGCTAAGTTTAGGACATATTGAACCATCTTTTTCTCAATGGAATTCACCTATATTCACTATAAAAAAGAAATCCTGTAAATGGAGACTTTTGATGGATCTTAGAGCTATAAATTTATCCATGATACCTATGGGCAAATTGCAGACTGGTTTACCATCACCTGTAGTTATTCCAAAGGAATGGCCACTAGTTATAATTGATCTGAAAGACTGCTTCTACCATATTCCTATCCACCCAGATGATAAAAAACGTTTTGCATTCTCAGTTCCTTCTCTCAATAATACCCATCCCTACAGACGTTTCCAATGGACTGTTCTCCCCCAAGGCATGCTGAATTCCCCAACCATGTGTCAGTTTTTTGTAGATAAGGTTTTGAGCCCTGCTCGTGAAAAATTTCCTCAAGCCATGATATTTCATTATACAGATGATATCTTGCTCACAATGAACAACGAAACAGATTTACAGGAATTATACTCTTATGTTACTGACTGTTTACAAACATCAGGACTGAAAATAGCTTTAGAAAAAATACAGATAATGCCACCGTATCAATATTTGGGTTTTATTTTGGACCGGACGTCTATACGTCCACAAAAATTTTCTATCAAAAAAGAAAACCTCAGAACGCTTAATGATTTTCAGAGACTTTTAGGTGACGTAAATTGGCTCTGCCCTGCACTAGGAATCCCAAATGCAGAGTTATCTAATCTGTTTAAAACGTTGGAGGGTGATCCTGCTTTAGATAGCCCGAGAAATTTAACAACAGCTGCAAAAAATGAATTGGACATCTTCTTGAGCAGATTACAAAAATCGTTTCTCTCAAGATTCATCCCAGGAGAAAAGGTATTACTGTTAATTTTCCCTACTATAGAAACCCCCACAGGGGCCTTGATGCAACAGTCAGGACCTTTGGAATGGGTGTATTTACATAACAAACAACCTCGCTCAGCTGTCCCCTACTTACAACTGATTTCAGAGATTATTATCAAGGCAAGACTCAGATCTATATCTTTACTAGGTTTTGATCCAGATATAATAGTTTTGCCAGTACCAAAAAAGGAAATTGAGTCAATATTGCCAATTAATGAATCTCTACAAAGGGCCCTCTCAGATTCCACAGGAGAAATATCCTCCCATTATCCAGCAGGAAAAATTTGGGACTTTTTAAAGAAAACTCAGTTTGTTATTTCTTCAATTGTTCAGGATTCCCCTATCCCCAATGCCAAGGTTTTTTACATTGATGGATCCCAAAATGGAAAAGGAGGAATAACTGGAGACAACATTAATATGACCATAGATACCAAATATAAATCTGCACAGAAAGTTGAATTAGCAACGTTAATTTACCTATTAGAAAATGTATCTGAAGCCATGAATATAGTTTCTGATTCTTTGTATGTGGTAAATTTATGTCATGTGATAGCCACTGCATCCCTTAATGCTAATAACCCGATCATACAGGACTTACTTAAACAATTACAGCAGCTTCTTCAAAAACGAACTGAGCCCATCTTCATCACACATATTAGAGCCCACTCAGGTCTTCCAGGACCTATGGCTCAAGGAAATAAAACTGCTGACTTGCTAGCAATGCCTATATTTAAATCACCTATAGAGGAACATTCAGCCCTACACACAAATGCTCGCCGTTTACATGTGAATTACCAAATTCCATGGAGGCAAGCTATAGAAATCGTAGAAAACTGCAACGTATGTGCACCGTTAACAAAAAAGACTCACATAGCAGGAGCAAACCCAAGAGGCTTACAGTCTAACGAACTTTGGCAAATGGATATAACTCAAACAGATTTATTTCCAAGGAAACCTTATCTTCATGTTGTGGTGGACACTTATTCTCGGTTTATGTGGGCAATTCCCATGTCTTCTCAAAAATCTAAGGCTGCTTGTAGTTTTCTTTTACAATGTTTCTCTGTGATGGGTATTCCATATTCTATAAAAACTGATAATGGGCCAGCCTATGTTAGCAAAACTTTTGAATTTTTTTGTAAGGAATGGCAGATAAGACATCTCAGAGGAATTCCTTACAATTGTAGGGGACAGGCCATTGTAGAAAGGACTCACAGAACCTTAAAAACTCAATTGCAAAAAAATAGAAAAAGAGGTTTACCACCAACGGATTTGCTATCTTTGACTCTTATCACACTAAATTACTTTAACTTACCCCAAGGGGAAAGCTACACTGCAGCGGAAAGACATTTTAAAGAAGATATTCAGAGACAAGAAACAACCCATAAACCTATTTGGATCAAGGAGGATGAAAAATGGATAGCTGGCTATCTTCTCCTAAGAGGAAGGGGTTATGCCTATGTTTCTATAAATGATGACCCTCCCAAGAAATTTTGGGTTCCATTACGTCTTGTTAGAAATCGGGCTAGCACAAATGATCAGGTTCAGACTACAAACTCCCCTTCAGAGAAAAAACAGAATACTTCAGACACTAACAGCAGTAATATTACTAAGGTCTCTGGGGCAGGGAACGATTTAGCTGTCACACACCATACAATGAGTGAGACTGATGGTAGTGATAAACCCTTACACTCCGAGATGCAAAAGGAAAGACAGGAACCTGTCTTAACTGGGCTCCAAAATATAGGAAACTCTTGCTACATGAACTCAATATTGCAATGCTTGTATAATATTTCAGACTTAACTCAGTATTTTTATAAAGATCATTATAAAAAGGATATTAACAAGAAAAATCCGATGGGGCATGAAGGTAAATTAGCCGAAGAATTTGGTCGGCTCATCAAAACCATGGGAAATGGATTTCATAGATATATTAACCCTGAAAGCTTCAAAGTAACAATTGGTTTACTTAATGACCAGTTTGCTGGACACAATCAGCAGGATCCTCACGAACTACTGATGTTCCTAATAGAGGGATTACATCAGGACTTGCTTACTGTAAATCTAATGACAGACAAAACTACACATCTCATGGGAAATGAAAATTATGAACAATTTAGTCCAGAACACCAAAAGGCTCATAAATCTATTATTTATGATCTCTTTCAAGGACAATTCAAATTTATACTCCAGTGTCTCACTTGCCACCAAAAGTCTGAGGTTTATGAGACATTTGTTCATTTGTCTTTGGCTGTTACATCTACAGATAAATGTACATTACAGGAATGCCTCTCTGAATTTTTTAAAGAAGAAGAATTAAGAAATGACAACAAAGTTCTGTGCAACAGTTGCAAAAATAGAAGGGATTTTTCAAAGAAAACGTACTTATGGAAACTGCCACCAGTACTTATAATACACTTGAAACGTTTTGCTTTTGATGGCAAACAAATAAAAAAATTGCATACTTATGTAGATTTTCCTTTAGAAGACCTCAATTTAGAGGAATTCACTTCAGAGAATAAAAGCAAGATTAAGAAATACAACTTATCATCGGTGTCAAACCATTATGGTAAAGTTCACTATGGACACTGTACTTCATACTGTAAAATTGCTGCAAAACAACACTGGATCAATTTTGATGACAAGAAGATCAAAAAAGTCCCTAATACATTGGTGAAATCCACAGCAGCATACATCCTGTTTTATACTTCTTAGAGATCTACAATGAACACCAGATAATCATTTTACTTCCTTATCAGTTGCTATTAATGCTCTAGGATTCTTTCCACAGGCATGATCAATGAATATAGATTGAAAATCATGAATCCCCAATGTGTTTCCTTGTAGGATGGATTTATGTCTTAATTTCATTATTGCTCTAGGTCTCAGTTAATCATGAAATTTTACAAATTAATTTAGTCAAGGTTCACCTGAAAGAGAAATTTCTTATCATATTAATGTTGTTTTTCTTTCTAGGTATACTCATTTAACGACTTTCACTCTTTTTATTTTAACATCATTGCTTTATTTCCCTCAATTTAGGTTTTAAGACGCTTACATAATGATAATTTTAGGTGGAATTTCTTCACAGTGCTTCTTGCCTATGATTGATTATCATAAAGTTACTGTTATACAATAACTTTGTATATATACTGATATACACGTATAGTAGAGTTGTCCATGTTTGTATTACGCATGAAATTCTCTTTCAGATCTGCTAGGCAAAAAAAAAAATATATTTTTAGTGAATTTGAAATGATTTATCTAGGGCCCGGAGAGATAGCACAGCGGTGTTTGCCTTGCAAGCAGCCGATCCAGGACCAAAGGTGGTTGGTTCGAATCCCGGTGTCCCATATGGTCCCCCGTGCCTGCCAGGAGCTATTTCTGAGCAGACAGCCAGGAGTAACCCCTGAGCACTGCCGGGTTTGGCCCAAAAACCAAAAAAAAAAAAAAAAGAAATGATTTATCTAAACAATTGCCGGCTATTACATTTTAAGGAGCTTTTAATTGATTCAGCTGAATTCTCTTTTCTTTTGCTCTATTTTGGATCCTTTCCAACAAATATTTTTTAGTATGAGTGAGTGTTATGGCCATATTTTTTGTGAAGTCTGTGTATGTATGTCTTGTTTAGTGTCTGTCTGTTCTGCATATTTTGTATATAGTTTCCTTTTTCCTAACTTTATCTTCCCCAAATTAGTCTTCCTTATCCTTCCTTCTCTCTTCCTAGTCTTAACATTTTAATTTTCAGGATTTCACATGTGCAACCCATCTCCTTCACCCACAACTACAAGCTTCCTGATCTCGGCAGGAAGAAGAAATCCATGACTGTTGGAGTTTTACACCATATATGCTGCAAACTTGTTGGAAATGAAGCCACCTGGGATTTGTGTCACAATGTAACACCAGAGAAAAGATCCATGGACAAGACCCACAGTCTCTGGATCCCAGTTAAACTGTGCTATCTGAATTTCTGGTTTTCCATCCACATACAAAATGCTATTGTTGACCGTTTCTACAATGGCTACCCCAAGATTGCACCGATCCCAAAGGAAATACAGAAGCCCAACCAACTTATGATGTAATGATGTAACGCTTGGAAATGCCCCAACACATGGATGACTGTACTGGCCTTCCTTCTTCATTCAGCTTGATGTTATCTCCTGTACAAGGCTTCAACCCGCTTTTCCAGACCCATCAAGTGTCTTCTGCCGGTCTTTTTGGAGTTCCAGACCCCTCATATTTACAGATTGGTATTGAACTCTGTAGAAATTACATCTGTTGTTTTTCCTATAACTGTAATCCTTTGAAGTTATGTTTGGTACTACACTTCTTTTGACTATCGTAATTAATGTTTTTCTATTTTAGTTTTTAATATTAGGAATCGATGTTGTATTACATTAAGGTTTTGCTTTCTTGACTTTAGGTTTGTGAGTTATATATTATTGTCTATAATTTCCCAAATGATATTTTTGTCTGTTCTCAGGGTTTTTTGCGTGGGCGCATCATAGGCAAAATACTAGGTTTATAGAAGGTTCCATCCATTTTGGATGGGCCCTCAAGTTGTTTATTTACACAGGGAGGGTCTCTGCCTTAAACATTTTGTTTTGGTTTGTGACTTAAGCTCCCATCTATAAATAGTCGACATCAATTTCAGACATCTTATGGACTTCAGACTGGATTAAGAACTTGGACTAAGTTCAGATACCTATTGATCATCATTGCAGTGGCTCCCCACTGTGCAGAGGGTGTATGTGCCTCTTCTTCCGAAATAAAGGCCTAGTTCAATGCCCTCAAAGATGGGCTTTCTGGTCTACCTGAACTTGAATGAAAATGGAAATGGAGAGATAGCATGGAGGCTGAACATGGACGTGAGGCATTGGCCTTTCATGCAGAAGGTCATTGGTTCAAATGCCGGTATCTGCCAGGAGCGATTTCTGAACGTGGAGTCAGGAGTAACTCCTGAGCACTGCCAGGTGTGACCCAAAAACGACCACCACCACCACCAACAACAACAACAAATAAAGAAAAGGTGCTTCTTCTTGCCTGCTACACAACCTTTCTGGTGTCTCTTCGAAAGATCTATGTACGTCTTAGATTTATCTTCTCAGGAGCTTGTAGTTGATTCCTTGATACATGTTTCTGGTTTTAGACACCCTGTGCTTAGGTTAGAAGTTTTTCTTTACATTTTCCTGTGATGCGCTTATGCAAACAGCCGCTCTTTTATTATTGACTAATTTTTCTTTTAATAATTGTAGACAATATTGTTTGTTTACTAAAAACAAAAGGGGGAATTGTTGTGTATGTAAATATTTTGGGGGATTACTATGTTGCTCACCCTAATCTGTGCCCTACCCTAGGGTGTGACCTGGCATTATGCCCCCACCCTAGGGTAGGACCTGATTCTGCTTCCACCATTGGTTGGTATCTGATCCCACCATTGGGTGGGACCTGACTCTGGAGTATAAGAGCAAGGGTCTGTGGAAGGCGAGGAGCTTTTTGCTGGCTGGAACTGAATCTGAGTCTTTGGACTTCAGTTTTGTCCATCCGAATAAAGCAAATATTTCCACGAGCCTGATTGTCTGCGAGCTGTTTACCCGCCGTTTCACCTCAGAACCGTGGGCTAGACAGGGTGGCAGACGCGTGCTCCGAGCTGGAAGAAAAGGGCCTCATTCTCCATCCCTCCATCAGTCAACCTCTTCAGGGGCTGACCTGCTACACCAAAGCTTAGTCCAATAAGGGTACATTTGTAATAATTGTTCTATCTCTCAATATGTAATGACTAAAGTCATTATCTGTAAATTTACTGGGCTATGTTTAGTGCTAGTTGAACTTTGTGGCTTCTATTTCTTTTCTTTTCTTTTCCTTTCTGAGGAGGGGCACACCCCCAGTGCTCAAAGTTACTACTGGCTGTGCATTCAGAAATTACTTCTGCATGGAACAGTTTCACTCATCTATGGGACTTCAGAAAAATAAAATGCATGATTGTAATAATGCCCAGAGACAATCGAGATGAGGACTGGAAGGGCCAGTTCAAGAAATAACTACATCATAATTATCATGACAATGGTATTGAGTGAGAGAAGTAGAATGCCTATCTCAAAAACAGGGAGGGGTTTGGGGATGAGAGAAATGGGGGACTTTGGTGATGGGAATGTTGCACTGGTGAAGGAGGGGGTGTTCTTTTTATGACTGAAATTCAACTACAATCATGTTTGTAATCATGGTGCTTAAATAAGAAAAAACAAAGACATTATTCCTGGTGGTACTCAGGAAACCATATGGGATGCTGTGGATTAAACCCAGATTAGCCCATGCAAGCAAATGCCCTACCTCATTATGCTATTGCTCTGGCCCCAAGAGCTTCTATTTCTTGAGTTGTTACATGATCAACCATTTGTGATTATTCTCTTTTATTCGGGTCACTCCTAGCAGAGTTTTAGAGGCTGTGGGGTTCTGGGAAGAGAGAACTCAGAGTCTTACATAGTTAAGGCATATACTTAAGCACTGGAATCATATGTCTGAACCTATAGTTCTATTTTAATTTTGAATTTCATTGACTCTGATGACACCAGTAATGATCAGGAGCTACTTCTGACTTGGTACTCTGGGATCATGACTTGTAAGCCTTGGGGGAATCATAAAATTTTGGGAATCTAGGACCCCACCCATGCAAGTCAAGTGCTCTACCACTGAACCACATCTTTGGCCAGAATTATTTTTTTAAATGGGTAATAGCTAGATTAAGCAAATAAATGAAAATGTTTTTGGGGAAACAAACGCTTACCTTCTCAAAACAAGTTTCAAGGGTGTGTTCGTAAATCTCTGGAACTCTCGAAGGGATTTCATCTCTTTCCAGACTTTGACGATGGTCTTTAGTAGCGTTCGATCTTTTTCTTGTTCTGTGTCACGCAGCTTTCTTGTTTGCCTACAAGATGTGATATGCAAGTATATTTGACATTTATTTTGGTATGCTTGCTTACAAGTAAAAAACGTCAACTGATAAAGCTCTAATGAAGTTTATTGTAGGGGTGGAGGAGTTCAGGCAACATGCAGTCATGCTTGAAGGTTATTCCTGGCTCTGTGCTTAGGAAGTGTTTTGTGGCAATGTGGTATCAGAGACCAAACCAGAGTTGGTGGAATGCAAGGTAAGTAACCGAATTATCTTTCCAGTCCTTTAAGCCTGGTGCTATATTCAGCCCATTGCATGAGTTCTTACTTAGTAAGTAGTAAACAAACAAAAACATGAAAGCAAACTTGAGAGAAAGAGGAGTTTGCTTTTCCCCAGGTGTGAAATTTGATTTTGCTTTTTCCAGGTGAATAGGACTTACACTAAATAACTTCTTAAGGTTCTTATTAAACTCTGTATCCTGAAACAGTCCCCTAGAGTGTTATGAAAATTAGGGGTTAAGGAAACACAGTTCTCATGGGATAAATGACTGGGAATGTAGGTAAGTATGTTGTGATTCCAGTTAACACCAGATATCATGAATGTTAATGCAAATCCCAGGTCTTACCATCTAGAAGATCAAGGAATGTTTTTGTAGTCATGACAAGGTTTTTGTGTTACTAGAGGAACAATATTTTAGCTTGGTTTAAAGAGGTAGTCCTTGATAATGCTTTTGTTTTTTACTTCTATTAGAAAATATTCTGGGGGAATCATTAATGCCTTAAGTTGTCACTGCAAACAAGATTCAAATCCAGATCCCTCATGTACTATACTGATTAATTAGATAATTACTGATTTCTCAAACAAGTTCTAGGCATCTGTTTAGGGGATTCAGAGGTGTCTAGGAGATGGGCACTATCTCTTGTCTCAATGAGTTGTGAGCTGAGGTCAGAAGATCAATAGTCTGTGTTCTGACTCATTGATTAATGACTCCAAAAACACTGTAAGACATGTATGTGTGTGTATTTGTGTGTGTAGAATCAGAGGGCTGTGTCTCTCAGCCAGAACTTCCCTGCCCTCTAAGAAGGTATGAGCCCTAACAGCCTCTGTGATGACTGAGCCCATAGAAATGGTGCAAAGAAGCACCTCCAGGAAGCAATGACTGAGAATACAAATAATTCTTCCAGGAGCAGGAACCAGGAAGGTGGTTCAGGAGTTAGCCTAAGTTCAGTCTGTAGGTTATTTAAGACCCTCCAAATCTGGTGCCCCAAGAGATAGATATGAGTGCATCTCATTGGCTACCTGTGTCCATTTGCCATATTATATAGATGATGAATAATGTTATAAATATCCAAATGTCCTTTGGCAGAAAAATAGTTCCACATCTCTGGCTATGATGTGGGGATCACACTTCTCAGCTTTGCATCTTAGATCTCTCACCTACTAACTGAGCGTAGGCAAACCTCAAAACTTCCCATGCCTCATCTGTAAAGTAGAGGAATAACTAGAATTGACTTCATTACAAGTGCACATGTTAACATTAGGACCAGGCCCAACAATGTCACATCAATATCAAGGGCTCTGTCCTCATCCCATGCCTTACTATCCCCCCAATTCCTTATAGCAATCAAAAATTATGAATGAGAAGTCTTATACAGCTACAGGAAAATACAATAGAAGACTATTAGTGCAATTTAAACAATAAAACATAGGAATAATACAAATGGTTACTACCAGAGGGATGTCAGAGCCACATAATGCTATTTTTAAAACATGGTCAAGATGGTGGTTCGAATCCTGACATCCCAGGAATGATTTCTGAGCAGAGAGCCAGGAGTAACCTCTGAGCGCTGCTGTGTGTGATCCAAAAACTCAAAACAAAAGAAACAAACAAACAAAAAAAAACATGGTCAAGAACTAGATATCATGCCACAGGAAAAAGACCTACAAAGCATTTTGTATCAAGAAGCAATTTGTGTGATGGTAAACATAATTTATTTCTTAAAAAAGTGAAAGTAAAACATGCACACAAATACATAAATATGCAAACACATTAGCAAAACTAAAAAACAACACCTGAAATTTTCCAAGGTATGTTGTTCCAAAATTGTTGTGTATGTAAATATTTTATGGGATTATTATGTTACTGACCCTACCCTGATCGGTGATTGTGCCCTACCCTAGGGTGTGACCTGGCATTCTGCCCCCACCCTAGGGTGGTACCTGATTCTGCTTTCACCATTGAGTGGTATCTGATCCCACCATTGGGTGGTACCTGATTCTGGGGGATAAAAACAAGGGTCTGTGGAAGGAGAGAGGCTTTTTGCTGGAACTGAGGCTGAGACCTTGGACTTCAGTCTTGTCCTGACTTGCAACAATAACTATGCTTTATAGTCTTCTTGGCAATTGGGTTTTCATTCTTGGATCTTAATTATGAAGAATTCAAAGCAATGAAAGAGTACATCTAATAAATACAAAATACCTCACAGGATGTCACATTTATGCATGGGTTTTGTTGTTGTTGTTGTTGTTATATAACCCACCAATTACATCTGTTGTTATATAACCTACCAGTTACATCTGTCCACCTCCCAGCTCTGTTCCTTATGGTCCCTCTCTGGAAATCACTGGCCCTTGTGCCTTTTCCATTCAGGTGTGACCCACTGGTGTTTCCAGAACAAAATGACTGTTTATAGTGGGTGCTTCTTATGATCTATTAACTGCTTGTACAGCAAGCATCTACTTATAGGCCCAGTTTCTCTCATGTATCAGTACTTTATTCAGTTTGATGCAGGTAGAGGGAATTTTTTGTTTGTTTCTGCGCCACATCCAGTAGAACTCAGGGTTTACTCCTGGTTTTCTCTCAGGAATCACTTTTGGTGGTGCTCAGGGGATCATATGAAATGGAGGATGGCCACATACAAAGGCAAGTGCCTTATCCACTGTACTATTTCAGTGGCCCCAAGGGGGAATTACTTTTAATGATGGTGCAGACATTCCTGGTAAGCCCTAACTAAATAAAAGGGCTCATCTTCATTTAGAGACTAGTGCTGGTTAGATCTTCTAAATGAAGCCATGAAATCTTTGCATGACTCTCTATGTTCACAAGGGCTCAAAGCTTCTTATGAAGGAACATGGCTCAGAAACAAAATTCCTGGGTTCCAAACCTGGAAGCCCTTGCCTTCCTCTAGCAGAGGAAGGTGTGCTATGGTCAAGTCTTCCTCTAAAAAAGAGGGTGCACTAGTATCTAATTTTACTAGTGGCCTGGAAGTTCACCACTGCAAGTGGCCTCACATCCTCACACTTGAGTCTTGGGACTTGGTGATTAATGAACGGATATCTCATCACTTCACTTGACTCAATCGTTAAGGGAAATGATCAAAAGAGAAATGAGTTGACATTGAAGAGGAAGAAAAAGCAAGAGTGACCATGAGATTTGACTCACCAGATTTCAGACTTATACTCTTGAATGGTTTTCTGGGGAGTCTCAAGAGACTTGTGACTTTTTGCTGGATGAAGGCCCATCTGAACAGCATTTCTGAGAGCTTGAAGCTTAAAAGAGAGGGTCACAAGATTTGAGTTCAAAGCTCTCCTCCTTGCTATAAAAGTCCATATTCACCCATATCTTGGGGCAACTAATGAATGTGTGCTGCCTCCTGTTTTCCTGAGAGCTGTCATTTCTGCTCTTACAAAACAATAAAGCCTGGGACATGGCCATTTTTCTGCAGCCCATTAAATTAGACTTCCTAAGGCAAAGGTTACTTTTGTGCGACTTGGAAACCTGGGTTTTTTTTCTTTCAATGATATAAGGATTGGTTCTAGGTACTAAACTTTCTTTTTGTTATTGTTTATGATTTTGCTGTTGTTGTTTTGGGGTCACACCCAGGGTTGCTCAGGGCTTACCCTGTTCTGTGATCAGGGAACACTCCTGGTGGAGTTGGGGGACCATTTATGGTGTTGGAATTAAACCCACATTGGTCATATACAAAAGAAGTGCCCTACTTACCGAACTATCTCTCCAACCTAATATTCTTGTGTTCTTGTTTGTTTGTTTTATGAAGCACTTCCCAGCAGTTTTCATATGGTTCTGAGAACTGAACTCAGAGCCTCACACTTGCTATGATCATAGACCACTGAAGCTATTTCTTTGACCCTAAGATGCTATATATTTAGTTTTGGGGATACACCCAGCTGTATTCTGAGCTTACTCCTGGCTCTGTGTTTAGGGATTAGTCATTAGAGCACACTTGGTGCTCAGGAGACCAATGTGTTGCCAGGATCAAAACAAAATCAGCCACATGCAAGTGCTGTTCCCCTGTACACTCTGTCTGGACTTAAAGTGATATTTTTATGAGCTCAATAAATTAACAAATTACAGACACTTAAAGGAGACATCAGAGTCAAAGTCATCCATGTATGTTCCATGAGATGGTAACATACTGGAAATAAATTCGAAGCAAATAACAATTGTAACCCTTACCCCAACTTCCTGTTTCCCTAACCCCTTCTTTGTTAAGTAAAAGCCCACCTGGATTACAAGGACCTTCACCCACCTTGATGGGTGGGGTTCTGGATAATAAAGAAAGGAGTCTGCCTGGGGGCTAAAACAAAGGTTGGCAGAGGTTGGCACATGGCTTAGGCAGCACATGGCAGAGAAAGGCCATGGCAAAAAGCAGACTAACTCCAATGAAACTTTAACTCACTGGCTTGGTGTATTATTTCTCCTCCGCCTGCTACCCTGCTTCATCAGACCTGTCAGCCTAAGGGGTTAGAAACACAGTGCCTGGATGGTCTCACCCAACTTGTGGACTCTATATTTTATATTTTTATTCTACAAACAATGTCTTTGGGCATTAGGTAAAACAATTGACTTGCATTAGGTACTATAATTGGGAAAATTATTTGTTTGTTTTTTTTTTTTTTTTGGTTTATTTTTTTGGCTTTTGGGTCACACCCAGCCGCGCTCAGGGTTTATTCCTGGCTCTATGCTCAGAAATCACTCCTGGCAGGCTCGGGGGACCATATGGGATGCTGGGATTCGAACCACCAACCTTCTGCATGCAAGGCAAATGCTTTTACCTCCATGCTATGTCTCCAGCCCCTGGGAAAATTATTTGTAAAAAAGGCTGGAAGTATCTACAGTGGTTAGGGTACTTGCCTAGCATGCACCTGACCCAGGTTCAATACCCAGAACCATGGTCTCTCAAGCACCACTGGGTATGAATTTGGAGGTCCCAGCACTATAAATTGGGCCCTTGAGTAAACTTTTGAGTTGTAGGATCCAAGCAGTATTGTAATCTCAGGTTCTTGCAGTGAACCACCAGCCTTTTTTTTTTTTTATTATTTATTTGTTTGTATTTTGATTTTGGGGCCACACCCAGTGGTGATAGACTCATAGGCTGTTTGCATAAATAACACGTGTATGGCCCTGCATTATCACAGTTCAGTATAGGCTTTCAGAGTCTCTCTTTGCTGCTAGCTGAGTTGAAGTATCACACATCTTTGAGAGGGCACTTGAAGGCCTTTAAGAGCCTCTTGCTGCTGGAATATATTTTCCTTGTCGAGCTCATCTGAACCAATGCTGGCAACAAGAAACATGAAAAAGAACACCACACCTTATCGGTGAGGAATTTGGCCTTGTTCCTCTGGCGTCTCTCCAGGTACTGGTCATACAATTGGGCCAGCTTAGCTGCCAAGACATGCTCTCTGCTGAAACAGGGATGATGTGTGAAGATCAGACCAGAAATATCAATGTCGAGCTGGAAGTTTCCAGGTGAGTCTCCAGATCCCATCTGTTGCTGACTACTGTGCATGTATTTTACAGCCTGCCAAGAGCAGAGGGTGGGGGATGCGCTTTAGATCATGATCCTTGACAATCACATAACAAGTACTGGGATAACGGCCCAGTGTAGAATGCCCCTTAAGTGGGCAAACCAGGAGAAAGAGTCCCAATTCTCAAATTCAGGTTTTGGGGGACTTGCTCTTTCCTGAATAACACACACACACACACACACACACACACACACACACACACAAAGGAAGAGAAGCAGTGAGAACAAAGTATGACTTCATTCTTGCTTTCCTTTGTTGTTTAGATTTCACTACTCTCCCAGAGAGATTCCTGGTCATTGCTATGTGATGATCATGCTATTTAAAACCTGGAGTTTAACATCCTTGAAATTCTTGCCATGCAAGAAACAGATTCTAGTCCAAGGAGCTCATGATTTGTATCATTGTCAGCTTCTCCAAGTGGAGAAATTTACATATTGTTGGCAAGAGCCAGAGGCTAACATTGACCTGATCTGTTGGTGGCCATCTTTCCTGAGCAAGATGGTAGTCGGTATGGGCATGACAGAAATAATAGATGGAACGGCTGAGTATTGAGAAGCAGGAAGAAATGTTCATTGGTACTTTTTTGAATTGCTTAGTATGCATATGTAGTATTATATAAATCCTGTAGTATTTCTTCTTTTAAAATTTGTGGAGTTTTCATATTTGCTCAGGAAGGACTATGAGAAATTACCAGGATGCAGAGAATCGCTCAGCCTGGTTCAAGGCCAACAGATAAGGCCGCACCCACTAGAAAACTGGGATCCAATCTTTGTAACATGAGATTAAACAGGAGGTGTGGAAGGGATCTCAAAGTATAAAAGATATACAGGGAGACTTAAGAAGCACTTACTAAATGAGAATATCCCAACATTTACCAGACTAAGAACAGAAAAGGCCCACAATGCACATAAATATTCACAATAAAGCAATATGTTTTGCAGTGATTAATCACTAAAATAGTACCCAGGTTGGCATTTATGAGAAAAAGGAGTCTTCATTTGCCAACGAATTAGGCATGTTGCTGCGTGATATGTACTGGTGTCTACAAGTAAGAATATATGGAAAGAAAATAATTACTTTTTTTCAACTAGACATGATATTCCCTAATTAGTAGATAATGAATATATGTGGAGGCACAACTTCTGGCAGTATGTCCTCCATTGTTTTTAATAAGCTTTTTTATGATATAATTTGTGCTTGATCAAATGATCTAAGAATACTTTTCTAAAAGAATTCATGTGTACATATAGGGTGTGTGTGTGGTGTGCATATATATATATATATATACACATTTATTTATTTATTTATTTTTGTTTTTTGGGTCACACCCGGCAGTGCTCAGGGGTTACTCCTGGCTGTCTGCTCAGAAATAGCTCCTGGCAGGCACGGGGGACCATATGGGACACCGGGATTCGAACCAACCACCTTTGGTCCTGGATCGGCTGCTTGCAAGGCAAACACTGCTGTGCTATCTCTCTGGGCCCTATATATACATTTATATATATATATACATATATACATATATACATATATATATATAAAACTCAGAGTAGGAATTGATGATCTCCCAGTACATTTCCAAAAATTCTAAATGAATTTCTTGGGGTGACGTTCCAAATGGAACATTAACATACCAATAGTTTGTGTTATACGAAGTTTTAGTTCTGATTTCACACTTACATTTAGACATTACATTTTGGATTATAAGAATGAGGCCTGCATCTTTTCTCTTTCATTTGGTGACAATATTCCATTTGGATAGTTTGGTTCCTGCTTTGGCAGTGCTGGGGATCCACACACAGGCAAGGCCTGGGCTCTGGCACCATGTCACACGTTTTTTTTTTGGGGGGGGGGGTCACACCCAGCAGCGCTCAGGGGTTACTCCTGGCTCTATGCTCAGAAATCGCTCCTGGCAGGCACGGGGGACCATATGGGACGCTGGGATTTGAACCACGGACCTTCTGCATAAAAGGCAAACGCCTTACCTCCATGCTATCTCTCTGGCCCCACCATGTCACACTTGTAGTTCAATGTTAATAATATGCTTACATTGCTGCGACTAGGACCATGATGTGCCCTACAATCACGCTCACTACTTACATGAATTAAAGTCTTCATCTCACATATACAACTAAACATCGATCCAGAGACTGAATGAAAAACTTTCTCATTGCTTTGCTCCTACAGGCTCTTGCCACTCCTCATTCTTGGATGTTTATGAATTCTGACATAACTCAGGTGTGGCTCTCAGGTTCCTTCTTGTCCTCTTTTTGGAATGAGTAAGTAACCTTGATGACTGATTCTAGTGTGGAGCTGGGATGGGGGAGGTGTCTTCATGGGGACCCCCCCCCCAACCAGGTTGACTTTGAATTAGTACCCTTAACAACTGGGGACAGTTAGAGACAATAAACAGGCAGAAGCCTGCAGTAGATGTGAGATGATAGAAGGAAAAGAAGGCCAGCTAAGATGCAGATGCCAACAAAGTCACTAGCTCAGTTATTTCTTTCCAGAAGCATATTCTTGTTGGCGAGGGGGTTACTTGAGAGTAGAATGCACCTAGTGATTGCTCTTTCTGTGTAAAATCATTTAAAGGCATCAAAGCATTTAAGGTAACAGCAAATCAAGTAGAAAGTCATAGATTCAGTAACCAATGAGATTCCCAAAGTGAAGCATTTTGAAACACACTCATGATAGAAAAGTGGGAGACAGATTTACCTTTTTATACAGCGTTTCAAGTTCTGCCTTGGTATTGGGTTCAGATATCAACACTGGTGGTCTTGATGGAAAAGGTTTGATGGGGTTTGGCAAGGCGACAATTCTGCCATCATCTCCGAACCATTTTCTATCCTGAAAACCAAGTGGAGAAAAAGGCATTGTCTTTAACCTTTCAGAAGATGGTTTGCAAAATTAATATCTGCACATAATTTTTATACAATTACCTTATTTAAGCATTGTGATTACAAAATTGCTCATGGTTGAGTTTCATTCATAGAATGTACACTGCTCTTCACAAATGCATATTTTCTGTCACTTGTATCCGCAATTTCACTCCCACTCCTCTCCCCTCCCTGCCTCATTTTACTTTTCTCTCTCTTTTGTTATCTTTTTCTGACACTGTGGTTTGCATTATTGCTAATGAAGGGATAACAAGCATATCACTTTATCCCCTTTTAGCAACCATCACACACACACACAAAAATTTATTTTTTGGTTTTTGGGTCACACCTAGCAGCACTCAGGGGTTACTCGTGAGTCTACACTCAGAAATCACTCCTGGCAGGTTTGGGGGACCATATGGAATTTCAGGATTCGATCCACTGTCCTTCCACATGAAAGGCAAATACTACCTCCATGTTATCTCTCCAGCCCCACTTAAAAATTTTGTACCATGTACTGGCATCATCTCATTGCTGCTATGAATCAAGTAAATTTATTTTACTGAGAATTTTCATGAATATTTCCTCCCAATTAATTCAAGATATTTTTTGTTAAAAAAGTTAACAAAAAGATTAAATCAGTATTTAAGGAAAAACGGTATTCTGTTCACTGAAGCAGTTTTTAAAAACATAGGATATAAACAATTGAGAACATTCTATCTGTGGGCAATGAAACATTTGCTATGATGAGGAAGAAGGTATCAAATCCGATCTAGCAGAAGTCTGAATCTAACAGGATAGGATTGGCACAGTGGAAGAGTGTTCTTAGGTATCAAAAGACCTGGATGGTTATTGAGAGTATTGTGCTGAGTGAAAGCAGGCAGAGGTAGAGGGATAGACAGGATGATTGCAATCATTTGTGGAATATAAACAAAAGACAGTATGATAATAATACCCAAAGACAATAGAAATGTGGTTCAGAGAACTAGTCCATGGTAGGAAGCTTGCCACAGGTTGTGTGTGTGTGTGTGTGTGTGTGTGTGTGTGTGTGTGTGTGGTGTGGTTAGGGCAGAGAAGGGACTGCTATAACAATGATAGTTGGAACTGATCTCTTTGGACAAGAACTGGGTGCTAAAAGGGTGTAAGGTGACAGCATTGATACCACTTCAATAACAATATTGCAACCAGTGTCTAAAAGGAAAAAAAGGAAGAGAGAGACACAGAAGAAAAATGTCTTTCCTAGAGGAAGGCAGCTGGGAGGACAATAGGGAAAAGCAGAGGTAAACTGGGAACATTGGTGCACTGGTGAAGGGATGGGTGTTGGATATTGCATGACTGAAACTCATGAGCAAGTTTGTAGCTGTGTATCTCATTGTGCTTGAATTAAAATTTTAATTTAAAAACTTATTAAACTAAAAAGGAAGTAATGAGTCCAACATAAAAAATATCAAGAGTGAGAGAGATCATACAGGGGTTTACGTGATTGTTTTACATACATGTGGCTGACCCACATTCAATTCCCAATTCCCAGAATCACATCTGGTTTCCTGAGCACAAAGCCAAACATAAGCCCTGAGCAAGTTGGGCATAACCTCCTCCCTCCAAATCAAGTTAACTGAGAGGGCTCTGCATGTGGGATTTCTAGTTGATCTCCTTCCACAGCCAGGCGTGGACCCCCAAAGCAAAAACAAGACCAACAAGTGACTCTTGCCTCTGCCTCAGGAAGGGTACAATGATGCTGTGATGGCCCCAACGAAAAAAAAAAACAGAATCCCCCTGGGGAACCCACGGCCACATACCGGCTCCTGCACCAGCAGTCTGTTCTCCATGATGTTCCGGTTGGTCTGCGGCACTTCTGGTGTGGCCCCAATATAAAACCCTTCATCTTCCAGGAAGCGAGGCTGCACATTCTCAGGCAGCTTTTTGTAGGTCGGTACTGAGGAGGTTGTCAATAAATATCAGCCACACAAGAGCCAACACAGACATTTCAAAACTGAACCTGGGACTAGGGAGATAGTACATTGCCTTGCATACAGCTGATCTGGGTTCCAGCCCTGGCACTGCAGGGTCCTCAAACACCACACAGTGAGTGGAACTCTTGAGCACAGAACCTGGAGTAGCCCTAAAAGTTCTGCCTCAAAAACAAAGAAACCAACTCAAATCCAAAGTGCAATTTGGTGAATTAAAACAAGGAGATTCTATTTCTCTCTCTCTCTCTCTCTCTGTCTTTTAATTTAAGAAACTCTTCTTGTGAGCTCATTTCTCAGTGCAGGAACAGGGAAAGGGTACTGTCTTTATGTCTTTCAAGGACCAGGCCTTCATCATTGCATTGGAACTTTTGGGCCAAGTGCTCAGGTAAGGGGTATTATGTAGATCAGGGGGTCAAGTTCGTTGCTCCTCACATACCCAGGCTAGGCCCACAATTGGGTCCTTTTCTTCTGTACATAGGGATGATTATATCTATCCACTTCTTTGCAGGGTATTTTCCTCCCAACACCTAACTGTGTTTAGGTTTTGTTCCTGGCTCTGCACTCATAAATCACTCCTGGTAGACTCAGAAGACCATATTGGATCCTGGGGCTTGAATCAGGGTCAGCCATGTACAAGGCAAGCCCCCTACCCACACTGCTATCTGTCTTTTCCCACTGTACTATGGCTCCAGCACCAATGAGTATATTTTGTTTGTTAGTTTCTGGGCTACACACAGCAGTGTTCAGGGGTTCTTCCTGGCTCTCTACTCAGGAATCACTCCTGTCAGGCTCACAGGACCATTAGGGATGCTGAGAATTGAACCTGGGTCAGCCGAGTGCCAGGCAAGTGTCCTACATTTGTGCTATCGCATGGGTTCCTCCATAATCTATTTTATCTGAAGTTATTATTATTATTATTATTATTATTATTATTATTTTTGTTTTTTTGGGCCACACCCGTTTGATGCTCAGGGGTTACTCCTGGCTAAGCGCTCAGAAATCGCCCCTGGCTTGGGGGGACCATATGGGACGCCGGGGGATCGAACCTCGGTCCTTCCTTGGCTAGCACTTGCAAGGCAGACACCTTACTTCTAGCGCCACCTCGCCGGCCCCATGAAGTTATTTTTTGATTACCTAATCAGATTGCTGTGTTCAGTTGGGAAAATTGGACACCTTTATGCCTCAGCTATATTTCACTAGAGGGAAAATGAAGATAATTAAACGAAACAGGAAAATGAAAACAAAACAAAACAAAACGAAAAGCAAATACCTGTGGTCCTTCTGGGAACAAACAGAAGTTCTTTTTCCATTTGCAGTCGAGCATGTACACTTTCATATTCTGCAGGTCTGATGGCCACAAACTCTTCGGCCATGTGATCTAAGCCCAGTAAAAAATCTTCTGCTTCTTTATCACTCAGACGTTCTTCCTCACTCTGCTTTGTGTTAACAAAACAAGAAAATAATGAGCTTGTGCAAGGCTTATTAATTTTTTAATGCTTATTTTTTTTTTTGTGGGGGAGTCACACCAGGCAGTACTCAGGGGTTATTCCTGGCTCTGTGCTCAGGTGGGCTTAGAAGACCATATGGAGAGCCAGGGATTGAATCTAGGTTGGTTACATGCAAGGCAAAAAAATGCTTTACCCACTATTCTATTACTCCAACCCCAAGTTTGTTAGTTTATATACAATATATAATGACATTACACTCCTCAAACAATACATTCTACAAGTGAGTTACCTTTTCCTTTATTTTTTTAATATATTTTATTTGATTAAAGTCCATGATTTGCAGAGTTATTGATAGTTGGATTTTAGACTTACAAAGTCCCAACACCTATCACATCACCGGTGTGATCATCTATCCATCAGTGTTCCCTTGGCTTCATCCCCCCATCTCAGCCTCCCACGCTGACAGGTACCCTTTTAAGTATGGTTGTTGAGATTGGCATCATTTGTTTTCTGTGTTTTTGACTCTGTGGGTTGGATATTCAGCTACAATATTCCTATAGACCATCCGTGAACTCATATCCCTTTGACTTCCTTTTCTTTCTTTTTTTTTTGGTTTTTCGGGCCATACTCGTTTGATGCTCAGGGGTTACTCCTGGCTAAGCACTCAGAAATTGCCCCTGGCTTGGGGGGACCATATGGGGCACTGGGGGATCGAACCGCGGTCCTTCCTTGGCTAGTGCTTGCAAGGCAGACACCTTACCCCTAGAGCCACCTCACCGGCCCCTTTGACTTCCTTTTCCCCACTGTTTCCCATCTATTTTTCCTTTCTTTCTTTTTTTTTAAACAAAAGTCTAAAAATGTAGGTTTATATGTATTTGATGAGTCGATTTCTCCTTTAATTCTCATGAATCCACATCTTTGGAAAGTGCCAAAATCAGCAGAAAGCAGAGTAAATGTGCTGAGCAAAAACACTTGAAATCTCAACAACTCTGGATTTCTTTGAGGTGCTTATTCCTTTTTGACATATGTTTAAGAAATTTGGGTTGATTTGGGTATTATTCTGTATGTATGCTTCCTTGTTCCTGTCCTACTACTGCTTTCTGGCAAAAACAAAGGAAGGTGGGAAATGACAGAGAAGATAGAAAAGGAAGCTCCCAGAATGATGGAAAATCTAACTCCAATTATATGTGGAACTACTGAAAGAAAGTTCTGGGGAGAAGAATATGAACTCTATAGGGAAGGAATTTTTAAATAAACAAGACTAAAAAAGGTGGTGTTGACACACTTTACTTTCAGAGGAGAAATCTGCAAAAGGAAGGAGCAGGGAGTCTAGATCTGGAAGTTTTGTGTAAGCTACATCTTATACGCTGGTGGCATCCTGCCTCCTGAAAGTGGAACATAATGCCCTCCGTTTCGATGTGGGCTCCACTTGGAGACAGGAAGCCAATGACTAGAAGTAAGTTGAGACACTAGGCCACAAAATGGAGGATGGCTCTCTGCTTCTGCCAGGAGGGAAGACTGGTGGGCCTGTTGTGATGACTCACACAAAGTGAATGACTGCTGTGATGACTCACACAAAGGGATGGGGGTGTAATGAGATCTGACACCACAGACAGCACTGAGCAGGTAGGTGAAAGAGTCTCATAGAATCAGCCCCTCTGACCTTGGTCTAGCCATTGGATGATGACAATATCCCAAGAGACTGTGCCAGCACAAGTTGAGTTGGACAATGATTTGTAAAACAATGACGATAGAACAAATTCAGAGGTTTCCAAACATCTAGGTAAGAAAGTCCATTATCTGGAAGACGATTATTTTTGGAGGGAGGTTATGAGAAAGTAAGCACAGAAAGAGGCCAACAATAAACTTGTCATGCTTTCTGATTGATTTATTGATTTGTCTAGTCATTTATTCATTGACTGATTGCCTTTCAAGCAGTGCTCAGGGGCTCATTCTTGGTAATACTTCATCCAGCCATTTAGGTTTGAAGTTTCAATGCTAGGGGGGTGTTCTTTACATGACTGAAATCCAACCACAATCATGTTTGTAGTCAAGGTGATTAAAGAAAGATTAATTAAAAAATAAAGTTTCAATGCTAAGACTAGTGATGGTGGGGACCACCAGGGACATACCTGGCAGGTGCCAAGGATTAAATTTAGGGCTGTGGCATGCAAGGCATATGCTCCAGGATTTTGTTAGTAGCATATTTACCATCATAATAATTTTGGTGGATGGGGTAGGCATCCTCAGTGGTACTCAGGGGATATTTCTGGCTCTGTGCTCAGTGACTACTCCTGGTGGTGCTCAGTAGGTAGTGACAGGGATTGAACTGGGTTTAGCTGCCTGTAAGGGAAGCTTCTTAAACCATGTACTATCTCGACAGCTCCATAATAGCCACTTTTCAATGGATAGTTGTGTGGAAGTGAGTATACTCACATTATTGTAAAGACAGGAACACCATATATTTCCAGGGTTTCATTTTCCCCAGTAAAACTGTCCCTGTGAATAATGATGGCCCATGCCACTCTGCAACCATGAATTGTCTGTGAATTTGAGAACTCTGAGTACTTCATGTTAATTAATCTTCCAAAAAAGCAACACATGGATGAAACTTTCAGAGCCCTGGGCACCTCTAAGTAGAAGAGCAGCCGCAGAGATGATAACACATTTCAGATTGGAAAAAAGCAGTTCATGAGCTTTATTTAAATGAAATATCCTAACATGTTAGAAAACAATGGATGGATATGGCAGGTAAAATGAAACCAGGAAGAAAAGGTATTTATCGAAATCCTGAGTAATAGAGCCAGTTGAAGGAATAGATGCCTGACATTGATGATGCAGTAAAAAAAAAAAAAAAAAACAAACAAAAAAAACTGTAAAACCAGAGTCATGTAATGCCATTCTGTTCTAGTTGTTTTGATCTGTCTTTTTTACACTGGTTTGTTTTCCTTTTCTTAAAACTTTATTGATTGATTGGTTTTTGGACCACACCCAGAGGCACTCGGGGATCACTCCTTGCTCTGCACTCAGAAATCACCCCTGGCAGGCTGGGGGACCACATGGGATGCCGGGAATTGAATCAGGTCCTTCCCAGGTTGGCAGCATGCCAAGACAAATGCCCTATTGCTGTGCTGGCTATCCGGCCTTGGTTTATGTATTCTATAAGTTGTTTTCAAAGCTATTATTATGAATAATTTGTAAGATGAGGACTTTTGTGAATTATTAAAAATGTTCTGAGTGAAGCTAAGTGTCACCTTTATTAAGGATTGCTTTGCACCTACTATGTTTATTAAAATAAAATCACGAGACACCCACAAAAATATAAACAAACATACATACGTATAAAATGTGATCCTGTATGAGAATTTCCTCTTTTTTAGAGTATGCACAATATTTCCCTGTATGTCCACATTTTGCTTATCCCCTTAAAGTGTTGATGAGTTCCTTGATAGCTTAAGCACTTTCTGGTTGTCATGAGCAATGCTTCTATGAGTTTGGGAATCCAAGTATCAGTGTGAGAATTTGCTTTCAAGTCTTTCGCATATATTTCCACAAATGGAACTGCTGGATCATACAATAGTCCCATGTTTAAATTTCTGAAGCAATAACAGGCTGTTTTTTTCATACATTCCCATTAGCAATGCCCCAGGGGGCTCTCTCTCTCCACACTCTGCCAACACTTGTTATTTCCTGTCTGCTTTTGTATAGAGAAAATCACTTGTTGTAAAGTGGAAATTCATGTGGTTTGGATTTGTATTTCCCCGATGATTAGCGATGCTAAACATTGTCTTATGTGTTATGCATCTTATTTGGAGAAACATCTGCTTAAGTCTTCCCATTTCATATAATTTTAGGTATATATATTTGTATTATTTCAAAGGCGTATTTTCTTTGTTCTCACACATACAGCCACTCTGATGGAATCCAAGTTATGGTTTGGGTTCAGAATGGGGCACAAAAAGCTTCATGCATGGAAGGTTTTAGGAAGAGAGTGCAAGGTGGTATTTGGCTTTGAGAGATCAATATTTTGCACAAAAAAAAGTGTAAAGCTAATTATAGTATGGAGTCTAGTAAACAAATTTTCTTTCCATATTGCTTTATTCTTCTTTTCCTCCATCAAAGAAAGATGGGCATATTTTTGATTTTTGGGCCACACCCATCTGCACTCAGGCTTTCTTCTGGCTCTAAACTCAGAAATCACTCCTGGCAGGCTCAGTGGACTATATGAGATACCAGGGATATGCCAGGTCAGTCCCAGGTAGGATGCATACAGGCAAATGCCCTTCTGCTGTGCTAGCTATCAATTCAGCCCCAAAGATGGGCAAATTTACAAGAAACTTAGTACCCACAATGAAAACAGTGACTACAAAGAATAATGAGAATCTATGCTTCTATTTTTTTTTTGTTTGTTTTGTTTAGACAAAGAGGAAATGGTGGTGGATATGTGGTGATGGCAGGTTTGACCTGAGGTATATTTTTCCTTGGTAGGATATCATCACCACCACAGTGATTATTACCACTGCCATTATCATGATCATTATCACCATTCTCACTAGTTCCATCACCCCATCACAATCATTGTTAGGATCAACAGCACATGGTCATTAACACCATCATGACAATCATCATCATTAAGATAACCATCTTTACCACCACCACCACCATCCCCATCATTAGGATTGTCATCACCATTATTATACCACTAGCATCCCCAGCCACCATAAAAACCACTGTTTTCATCACCTCCACCATCCCAGCACTCATTACATTCAGATGTTACAATACCGTTTTATCAACTTCTTCTTGAACAGCTGGTTCTTCTTCCTCTCCTTCTTCCTCCTCTTGGGTAGTTGCATCTCTACTTCTGGCCTTTGATTTTTCCTCTGATTCCTCTGGTTCAGGATCAAAATTGAAAGTAAAGAAGTTATAGGCTTCTTCAGCAGAAGGAAAGCCAGGTGGCACCTAAGAAGAAGTAGAAATACCTCCGAATCATCTTCTGAATACTTCTGAAACAGAATTTCAGATGATACAAATCTGAAATGTCTGAGATCAACCAATTCTGCACAATTGCCTCCTGGTTGTCTTGATGCTCTGAGTTATCAGATACATTCCAGGCAAGCTAAGCATGTCACCTTGGCTGATGGTCTGAGGTCACCAATGATGATCTTGAGCAAGCTCAAATAGAACTTGAAACTTTAACAAGTAACTCTACTATAACTTTTTAAAATGAGCAATTAGTTACATTTCAAAAAGTACAAAAATATATATTATTTCTAGAAGTCAATGTTTCAGGAAAGATTATTAAAATGCAAAAAATGGAGTTATTATTGGATATACCAATGCTGAGATAGCTTTGTTTAATTATGAGCAATATAGGACTTGCAAACTTAAAATATAAAATACTATTTGGAGGCATCTGGAACATTCTTGAGTTAGTATGTTTTTTAATCATCACAAGGAAACCTAGTATGACTTACACACATGATTTAAACATGCAGGATTTATCTTAAGTGAGATTTATCAGGGATTCTTACCGGCGGTTTAGATTTAATTTTTCGTGCAGTATCACGGAACTTCAGTCTGGAATAACTTTGGGACTCATCTTGTTGAGTTCTTTCCACCTCTTTCCCTGGCTATAGGAGTGGGAAAATAATAAACAATTTTATAGCAAGAAATTAAGGATGGTTTACTAGCAGCATATAACTCTTAAGGTGCCTTGTCATTCCTCAGGAATGAAAAACTAACAAATGACAAATATATTTCAAGGTCAAGGTTACCAAATTGTTTCTAATTCAGCTTTGCCTGCTCCTTGACTAAATAAATATAAACTTTTAGACTTCATACACCCTAAAATAAAAAGTGATATTTCCTCCTACATATCAATAGAGCATCTTGTTTGCAAAGATTCCTTTCCATTTTTTTTAAGAGACATCAACATAGTCTGATTGTAAATGATTTCATTTACAACCCGAGCCCTCAAATCCTTCTCCAGAGCCTCTGGATCTCCCATCTCTAGATTGGGTTTCATCTCCAAATTGAGCTTCTCATCCTCTCTTATGGGCTCACTTCCTGGGTTGTTTCCTTTCCCCAAAACAGCAATCCCAACAGCTACTGCTCTCACCATGCACTCACTGATCCTAATCTAGCCCTTTTAGAGCCTCATCATATAATCCTAAAATCAAACCAACTCAAGATAATCATATTAAGAAGCCATGACATTAACTCTGGTGGAAACTGTTGCATTGTCAATGAAGCGATCCCCAAGAAATTAAGAGCAAAATTCAGTATAATAAACACCCATCAAATTTGCCTGGGCAAGACTGGTTGAAAATGCTGTCACTATGCCCCATATTGTATTGTATTCTAAAGGATAAGAGGGTGGAAACTTTTTTTTCTAATTTTTTTATTTTAATTATGACAACAAAGATGCAAAGAAAGAAGACAGGGTAAAGTTACAGTGGAAGCCCAATCACCCATAAGCAGAATTCTCGGTAGTCCCATCGATGATATCCCACCCAGCCTTGAACTTTCAACCAAAGAAAATTAAGAAAAACAAAACTGAACCCATGTACAATACAATTAATTTGTCCCTCAAATCCCCAGTTGTATTACATACTATTTCTTAGCAGCACACAATATAATCCAAAGAGATTAGACTTATGTAACTCCTTAAACATTGAGGGCAAAGTACATTTATCTAGTTCCATGCACATGCTTACTAGTTTAAGTTAACCTCAAAAGTTTTAGTGGGTTGTTTTTCTTAAGGATTGGAGTCAAGGGAAAATAGTAAAAAATGGTGTTAGAGTGGCATTTGTAGGGCGGAAACTTTTATTAGAAATCTTCATTGGCATTTTACACCAGAAACGTGCCTCAGGGGATCAGCTTAAGAGTAAATTTGTATATTTTATAACTATTTTTGCTTGCTTTTATTTTATTTTTAGTTGAATTTTGTTATTTATAATTGATTTTAGGCACTGTGATTTACACTACTGTTAATGAGATTTTATGTGTAACATATTCCAGCACCACACCTTTCACCAGACTCTCCCCTTCCCTCCACAGTGATCCCAGCCACTCATCTACCTCCAACCCTATCCTGTTCCTCCCTTTTTTCCTCCCCCCTGTGATAAGCTGCATACTAAATATCAGTTTGTGAACTGATTTATTGAATCATCTTGATGTGCACCAGTCTGAAATGCATCTTTCTAAAAGAAATGTGTTTCCTATAAAACTGTTTGTGATCATACAGAAAGACAGTTGTTTTCAGGACATAAGTTCTCCTCCAACCTGCTGGGCCTATTACCAGTGAAGTTCTTTCTGGAACCATAATTATTATGTATCTTAATTGATCGGTCCTTTAGTGCCAGTGGAACTGGACCATCATGGTCTCAAGGCAATAGTTTGATTACTACAGTGCGTACTTGGAAACTTCCTACAAGTTCCTCCCAAGTCTGACTTCTTATTTTTCCTTCCTTTAAAAATATTTTTATTTAAACACCATGATTACAAATATGTAAACTACAATTTACAACTACAACCCAACTACAATTACAAAATTATAGTTGGGTTTCAGTCATATAAAGAACACCCACCTTCACCAGTGCAACATTCCCATCACCAATGTCCCAAATCTCCCTCCTCCCCATCTTCCCAAGTCTGACTTCTTTTCCCAAGGCCATGAAAAATGACTTCATTTCTCAGCTGCTGCATTCCAAAATCAAAATAAGATTTTCCAAAATCTCACTGAGTCATTAATGAATGCTGTTCTGTGTGCTTAGTAACCAAAATCCTGGTCTCTGCCCCTGATAGCCTTTTAATCCAACTCTCATTTAGAGCTTTAGACATTTGTCCTGAACATCAAATAAGTCATAAATATACCTGCGGTTGTGGGAACTATTATGGCAGATGACTGATTTTCTTCTAATGTGTCTTTAACTTTAATCTTCCTACTTTACTGTACAGAATGTGACTAAAAATGCTCTGCTTTAGATGATCAGAAGCCATAGCCCAAGGACTTTTTGTGCCTGTTCTTTACTATTTTTGATAGCAAAAAACAGGAATTGGGTCTGGAGAAGGATAAAACAGGAGCAAAAGTTCTGAGAGAACTTTTTTGATAAAACTGTTTAGGTTATAATTGTGGACAACCACAGTTTGATGCAACAGAGTCATGTGAGGAGCAGCATGAGATGTTTATCAGAACCTTCTCTCCCTTTGAACAGGGAAAGATGGAAGTCCTATTTGTGGCTTTTATCCTTCAAGAAGGGCTGTTCTTGGTTCCATGGCCCTTGCAGCTATGTATAAGGCTCAGAATTGTTAAAGGGTTTCTATACAATTTCTCCATCCATAGAGGATCCTGCAATAAAAGCTAAAACTTCTTAAACTAGCTAAATTAAAAGATTTAACCCAAACACAGCTCAATGTCCCAGAGTGACTAAAATAAAGCCAGGGTGTCATTAGGTATAATTGATCATCTTATCAAGAGGCTATGAACAGTTCCCAATCTGGAGAAAAGCCTATGATTTTCTTTCATTTTCTTACTCGAAGTATTAAAGTTCAACAGTACCCTCCCCAACAATCTTTGTCAATGTTAATGCTCTGTTCCTGAGTAAAGTCCACTCAGCAAAGCAAGTCCAGGAGTTTTTATTTGCTGTGAACAGCTGTAGAATTTTAAATGTGGATTCTGAGGATGAGATAAAAGTAAATGAATTACTATCCTGTACAGATAAATAAGTATCCTTTCTTAGTGTTGAAGATAAGCAATGAAAACAAGTCGAGATCAGATTTAGTGCATGCTCTAAGTTTTCTAAGATTATGCAAAGCCTAAACCTAATATAAAACTGGCTTAATAAGGCATTGTGTATCTATATATCCCAGAATCCCCCTAATGGGTCTGCAGACATGGAAAACAACCCAAAAGCTCAGCTACTTATCCAGGAGAATTGGCCATAGAGGTAAGCCTTGGCCTTAGACATCTATGCATATGATGGTTGTAAATCTCAAGAATACACAGCAAGTGAGACTTTAGTATATTAAAAAATAATGTGTGAATACTTCACAAGGATGGTATTAAGGCTCAGATAATACCATTTTCCCTGTGTCTTTGATTGCAGTTAACATTCCAGGCCTTCCACCATTGGTCTCTGCTTTTTCTACCCACTTCTTGACTTTCAGCAGTTAATCAGGATCCAAGGATATGATCCATAACTAAGACTGGCAACAATTTTGGCTCATTCACATACACGTCCTATGGGCCGGAAGTCACTCTGTGTCTCAATCTTCTCATATATTAAATATGAGGGAAAATAGGATTTGCCCACTAGTGTTCGGAGAATGGCATGTGACACCATAGGGAAAAGCACTTGGTAGCAGATCAGACCCTGAGTTTGTGAACAGTACTGCAACAGTGATGACCAAGCGTTGAACACTCCTGCATTGCTCTGTTCTATTTTAAAAGTGTGGCTGGAGATTTTATATTTGATTTCATTGTCTTTGATCCACTTGGGTTTCTCACCTCAGTGCCAAACTCAGTCTCTGCTTCTTTCGCAATGGGACTTCTCAGGCGCCTGGGGGGAGGCTTGGGAATTTCTTGCAGCAATGCACTTTCTGCTTTGGACTGAAAAGATGAACAGAAAATGATTGCTCTGAAATATCAAGAATGTGCCCAGCATCTCATTCATCATGACCCAGGAGAAAATCATTCACATTAAAAAAAATACATACAGTCCTATAAGAGTAAAAGTCGGTGAGAGATTTACAGAAAAACAAAAGACATGAAGTTCAACTCTGATATTCATCAGAGCCAATATTAATATTAAACAGTACATTAATATTTAAAACTGGAAACCCAAATTTAATGATATTCAAATGCAGAGTCCTGAACAAACAAAGCAAAGCAGAGAAGCCCTGAAAAGCTGCAATCAGCAAGGAACAAAATAGTCAGGTGTTTGCTCTCACCCTTGCAGCCTGTAATTTTTCCCTCATACGTTCCCGCATGGCAAATTCTGCAAAGCCTGTTCTGGATGCTGACTGGATTGGAGGTAAGCCTAAAAAAATAAATAAACACACACACACAAAGACTTTAGACCCCTATTTTTCTTCCAAAGGAGAAAGTAGAGAAAGAATATATATATGTAAAAAAAGAAAATTTTATTTTATTTTACAACTGTAGAAACTGAAATAATAAACAATCATGAGCTAATGCTGACCAGTTTCATTTGGCCTATGGGTACATGACTTGGCTGCCTTGAGACCATAATAAAAAGCCTGAATCCCACTAGAATGTTCAAATGACTCACCCAAGACTCAAGGAGAGGATCAATCCTACCTTGGGGTCTCCCACCCACTTGACTATAGCCATGTTGCTTTTGCTTTTTTTGTGGTACCATCAATGTAGGGGTTGCCCACACCTCAACTGAAAGACATTTCCTCACTTCCTCTCCCTCCTCTTGTCTTCCCTTCCTTCCTTTCTTTCTCTCCTTCTCTTCCCTTCTTCCTTCTTCCTTCCTCCCCTCTTCTTTCCCTTCCCTCCTCCCCTTATCTCTCCTTTCCCCCTTTCTCTTCCCCTCCTTCCTCTTTTCCCCCTCCCCCTTTTCTCCCTTCTTGCCTCATCCTCACTTCTTCCTTCTTCTCCCTCTATTCCTTCCTTCCTTCCTTCCTTCCTTCCTTCCTTCCTTCCTTCCTTCCTTCCTTCCTTCCTTCCTTCCTTCCTTCCTTCCTTCCTCTGATCCCACTTCTCCTTTTCCTCCCCCTCTCCTACCCTGCTTCTCCCCTTCCTTCTGCTCTCTTCCCTTCTCTACTCTTCCCTCTTTCTTTACTCTGGATACAATTCTCTTTCATCCAATTCCTCTCTGTGAGGATCAGGCAATAAGTCTGGGACATCTGGGCGTAGGACTGGGCTAACATTTCTTTCTGCAGCTTAAGAAATGTGTCTCCCCTACATATAGGGGCTAGGGATATGCTCCCACACATCATCCTCACAGTGTTTCCTCCCATGACTGCCTCTGCAGGGTTGTCAGGGTCTTGAAGGTTCATGCCCTCCTGAGCTTCTGCAGACTTCCTCCTGACCTAATGTGCCCCACTCCTTCTCTGGGAAGATTGCAGTGGGCCAAGTGGGGAGGCGAACGCTTCTCTAATGTCCCTTGCCTTTTTTTTTTTTTTTTTGGTCTTGGGCCACACCTGGGATTACACCTGACTCTGTGCTCAGAATTAGCTCCGGGCAGGCTCAGGGACCATAGAGGATGTCAGGGATCAAACCCAGGTCCATCCCAGGTCAACTGCATGCAAGGAAAAGGCCTGTTGTACTATCACACCGGCCCCCAGCTGTGAAATGGTGGATTATTCGTTCCACAATTCCCAGAGAGGGAGAGGGATTCCCTTTCCCCAAGTCAGGGTAGGACAAGAGAAGCAGGTCCAGCAGCGATTCAATTCCAAAGCAAGAATTAATCCATGCACAGTTGGGAAGGGATAGCAGGCCAGAAACTCACACGGCAAGCTCTTCATCCCCAAGCCAGTTGCTCCACCACATGGAACCATGAGCCAAGAATGTCAGCCGCCCCTCCAGGCCCCCTGCGTAGCTTTTATTGGGATAAACCAAGCCCACCCCCAAGGAGAGGGAAAGAACCATATGAGGAGGCTTTTTAAGAAAACCAAAGGAGGCAAAAGCTGGCTCCCTGTGTGTGACACCAGGCGGGGAAAATCCGCAAAAGTACACCGGCCCAGTGGGGCTCAGCTGTGAAAGACTGTGAGTGTGACCTGTCTATGTCTGTCTACTGTCCTCTTGCGTGAAACTCTTGCGAGTGGGGCAAAAAGAGGCTCAGAGGAGCACGGGCTACGCGGCCGTGCACTCTTTCTAAGGAAAGAACTCCATTGCAACAAGAAGGAAAAATCACACTAAGAACGGCGCTATATCACAGAAGCAAACATTTCTCTCTGGACTGTCTTCTCTGTTGCATGCTCGGGCCTAAGATTTGACCCAGTGTGAGGCTTCATCCACGGAGGACTCCCCTCCCTTAGAGGCAAGTCAGCCCATCCAGAAAGGGAGGAGCCAGAGGAGTGTGCTGCCTACATCATATAGACAATGAATACCACCACAACACGTAGAAAAACCCACAATACAAGTGTGACAATGGGGAAACAACGCAGGCCAGCATCAGACATAGAGAATGAAGATGACAATTCTGAGGACCAGATAATGACTGAACAACTAATCAACCTCTCAGATAAGGACTTTAGACTAGCAATATGGAAGGTGCTCAACAGACTCCAAGAAACCATGGATCGAGTTGAACAGAACACTAATAAGAACCAAGAAAATATGAAGGCAGAAATGACAAAACTCCAAACTGAAATAACATGTCAACTAACAGGACTGAAAAAGTCAGTAAACGAAGTGAATGACAAAATGGATAAGCTCTGGGACAGGGTATCAGAAGCTGAGAATAGACTTGGTGCTGTGGAAGATGAGATACATAACAATTCCATACAGCAGGAGAGATTGGACAAAAAACTTAAAGCAAATGAGCAGACAATGGAAAAATTAGTCAAAGAATGGGAACAGACGAAAATAGAAGTCTATGATAAGATCAACAGAAACAACTTAAGAATCATTGGAGTCCCAGAGACCCAGGAAGAAAATTTCCAGGAAGAATCAATGGTCAAGAACATCATTAAAGAGAAACTTCCAGAGCTAAAGAATATATGTGATCAAATCCTGCATGCCCGAAGAGTACCAACCAAAAGAGACCCCAGAAAAACCACCCCAAGACACATCCTAGTCACAATGACAAATCCCACAGATAGAGACAGAATTCTGAAAACAGCAAGATCAAAAGGGGAAATCATGTTCAAGCAAGCTTCCCTGAGATTTACAGCAGACCTGTCACCAGAAACGCTCAATGCCAGAAAGCAGTGGTGGGATATTGTGACAAGACTGAATGAAATGAATGCTTCACCCAGAATACTATACCCAGCAAAACTCACTTTCCGGTTTGATGGAAGAATACATGGTTTCACAGACAAAAAACAGCTCAGAAACTTCACAGACACAAAACCAGTCTTAAGAGAAAAACTGAAAGACCTAATCTAAGACAAGACTACCCAAAAGACACACCAAATTTTGAAATAAAGATGGCGTTAAATCCCAGGACAATTCTTTCTCTCAACGTCAATGGACTAAATGCACCAGTTAAGAGACACAGAGTGGCTAAATGGATCAAAAAACTCAATCCAACCTTCTGCTGCCTACAAGAAACGCACCTGAATAGTCAGAACAAACATAGACTCAAAATAAAAGGCTGGAGAAAAGTTATCCAAGCAAACAACACCCATAAAAAAGCTGGAGTGGCCATACTAATATCAGATAATGCAAACTTTATACTCAGGAAGGTTGTAAGGGACAAAGACGGACATTTTATATTAATCAAGGGGTACGTGAAGCAGGAAGAATTCACTCTCCTAAACATATATGCACCGAATGAGGGGCCAGCAAAATATTTAATACAACTGTTGACAAATCTGAAAAATAATATCAACAACAACACAATAATTGTGGGGGACCTTAACACGGCTTTGTCAACACTGGACAGGTCAACCAGACTGAAACCCAACAAGAATATACTAGACCTGAGGAGAGAAATGGAAGAAAGAGGCCTAGTGGATATATATAGGACACTCCATCCCCAGAAACCTGGATACACATTCTTCTCCAATGTACATGGGACATTCTCCAGGATAGACTACATGCTGGCACATAAAACATACCTCCATAAGATCAAGAGGATAGAAATTTTGCAGACTACCTTCGCTGACCACAAGGCTCTGAAATTATTTGTGAACTCCAAAGGGACTCAGAAGAAACACTTTAACACCTGGAAGTTAAACAGCCTCATGCTCAATAACCAGTGGGTCCGAGATGAAATCAAGGAGGAAATAAAAAGGTTCCTGGAAACAAATGACAATAAAGACACAAACTCTCAGAACTTATGGGACACAGCAAAAGCAGTACTGAGAGGAAAATTTATAGCTTTGCAAGCACACATCAGGAAGGAAGAAGGAGCTTACCTGAGTAGCTTAATGACACAGCTAATAGAACTAGAAAAAGCTCAACAAAAGGACCCAAGAATAGGAAGACAGAAGGAAATAACAAAGCTGAGAGCAGAAATCAACGAAGTGGAAACTCAAAAAACAATTCGAAAGATCAACGAAAGCAGAAGTTGGTTCTTTGAAAAAATAAACAAGATTGATAGACCACTGGCAAACCTAACAAAGAGAGAGAGAGAAACTTGATAACTCGTATCAGGAATGAAAAAGGAGAGATCACTACTGATATGACAGAGATTCAAAGGGTAATCAGAAACTACTTTGAAAAACTCTACGCCACTAAAAATGAGAACCTGGAAGAAATGGATAAATTCTTGGACTCTTATAATCTTCCACGGTTGAAGGAAGAGGATGTAGCATATCTAAACACCCCCATCACCATTGATGAAATTAAAACAGTAATCAAATGTCTGCCGAAAAACAAAAGCCCAGGTCCAGATGGATTCACTAATGAATTCTATCAAACTTTCCAAGAGGAACTACTGCCAATCTTGGCAAGACTCTTTCATGAAATTGAACAAACAGAAACACTTCCAAATAGCTTTTATGAAGCCAACATCACCTTGATACCTAAACCAGACAGAGACGCTACCAAAAAAGAAAATTACAGACCAATATCACTGATGAATGCAGATGCAAAGATCCTCAACAAAATCCTGGCAAATAGGATTCAATGCCTCGTTAAGAAGATCATCCACTACGATCAAGTAGGTTTCATCCCAGGAATGCAAGGCTGGTTTAACATCCGTAAATCTATCAACATAATACACAACATCAATAACAAGAAAAATAAAAACCACATGATCATATCAATAGATGCAGAGAAAGCATTTGATAAGGTCCAACACCCATTCTTGATCAAAACTCTCAGCAAGATGGGAATGGAGGGAACCTTTCTCAATATAGTGAAGGCCATCTACCACAAGCCAGTGGCAAATATTATCCTCAATGGAGAAAAACTGAAAGCCTTCCCTCTAAATTCTGGCACAAGACAAGGCTGTCCTCTCTCACCACTCCTATTCAACATAGCACTGGAAGTACTTGCTATAGCGATTAGGCAAGAAAAGGATATCAAGGGAATCCAGATAGGAAAGGAAGAAGTCAAGCTCTCACTGTTTGCAGATGACATGATACTCTACTTAGAAAACCCTAAAGACTCTATCAAAAAGCTTCTAGAAACAATAGACTCATATAGCAAGGTGGCAGGCTACAAAATTAACACACAAAAATCAATGGCCTTTCTATATACCAATAGTAATAAGGATGAAATGGACATTAAGAAAACAACCCCATTCACAATAGTACCACACAAACTCAAATATCTTGGAATCAACTTGACTAAATATGTGAAGGACCTATACAAAGAAAACTATAAAACTCTGCTCCAAGAAATAAGAGAGGACACACGGAAATGGAAACACATACCCTGCTCATGGATTGGCAGGATTAACATCATCAAAATGGCAATACTCCCCAAGGCATTATACAGATTTAATGCCATCCCTCTAAAGATACCCATGACATTCTTCAAAGAAGTGGATCAGACACTTTTGAAATTCATTTGGAACAATAAACACCCTCGAATAGCTAAAGCAATCATTGGGAAAAAGAATATGGGAGGAATTACTTTTCCCAACTTTAAACTGTACTACAAAGCAACAGTTATCAAAACAGCATGGTATTGGAATAAGGATAGGTCCTCAGATCAGTGGAATAGGCTTGAATACTCAGAAAATGTTCCCCAGAGATACAACCATCTAATTTTTGATAAAGGAGCAGGAAATCCTAAATGGAGCAGGGAAAGCCTCTTCAACAAGTGGTGTTGGCACAATTGGATAGCCACTTGCAAAAAATTAAACTTAGACCCCCAGCTAACATCATGTACAAAGGTAAAATCCAAATGGATTAAAGACCTCGATATCAGCCCCAAAACCATAAGATATATAGAACAGCACATAGGCAAAACACTACAGGACATTACAGGCATCTTCAAGGAGGAAACTGCACTCTCCAAGCAAGTGAAAGCAGAGATTAACAGATGGGAATATATTAAGCTGAGAAGCTTCTGCACCTCAAAGGAAATAGTGCCCAGGATACAAGAGCCACCCACTGAGTGGGAGAAACTATTCACCCAATACCCATCAGATAAGGGGCTAATCTCCAAAATATACAAGGCACTGACAGAACTTTACAAGAAAAAAACATCTAACCCCATCAAAAAATGGGGAGAAGAAATGAACAGACACTTTGACAAAGAAGAAATACACATGGCCAAAAGACACATGAAAAAATGTTCCACATCACTAATCATCAGGGAGATGCAAATCAAAACAACGATGAGATACCACCTCACACCCCAGAGAATGGCACACATCACAAAGAATGAGAATAAACAGTGTTGGCGGGGATGTGGAGAGAAAGGAACTCTTATCCACTGCTGGTGGGAATGCTGTCTAGTTCAACCTTTATGGAAAGCGATATGGAGATTCCTCCAAAAACTGGAAATCGAGCTCCCATACGATCCAGCTATACCACTCCTAGGAATATACCCTAGGAACACAAAAATACAATACAAAAACCCCTTCCTTACACCTATATTCATTGCAGCTCTATTTACCATAGCAAGACTCTGGAAACAACCAAGATGCCCTTCAACAGACGAATGGCTAAAGAAACTGTGGTACATATACACAATGGAATATTATGCAGCTGTCAGGAGAGATGAAGTCATGAAATTTTCCTATACATGGATGTACATGGAATCTATTATGCTGAGTGAAATAAGTCAGAGAGAGAGAGAAAAACGCAGAATGGTCTCACTCATCTATGGGTTTTAAGAAAAATGAAAGACACCCTTGTAATAATAATTTTCAGACACAAAAGGAAAAGAGCTGGAAGTTCCAGCTCACCTCAGGAAGCTCACCACAAAGAGTGATGAGTTTAGTTAGAGAAATAACTACATTTTGAACTGTCCTAATATTGAGAATGTATGAGGGAAATGTAGAGCCTGTTTAGGGTACAGGCGGGGGTTGGGTGGGGAGGAGGGAGATTTGGGACTTGGGTGATGGGAATGTTGCACTGGTGATGGGTGGTGTTCCTTTTATGACTGAAACCCAAACACAATCATGTATGTAATCAAGGTGTTTAAATAAAAAAAAAATTATGCATTAAAAAAAAAAAAAAGATTATCACCATGGAGGATGGGATGTGGCTGTGTGTGTGTGTGTGTGTGTGTGTGTGTGTGTGAGAGAGAGAGAGAGAGAGAGAATACTATGATTAAATGTGATAATTGGTAGATAAAAGTAGAGTCTACAAAAAAAAAAAAAAAAAAGAAAACCAAAGGAACCAATCAAGAGACATCTAATTAAAAGGCAGTATGAGGATCAATCCAAAGGCCTCTTCCCTATGATGATCCACGTTCCCTACCACCACCATTACCACCACCAAGAGAAAGAAGAGGATGTCTGAGGTTTGTCCAAGAGCCTTAGGGAGAAGATGGGCACTCTGAAAGAAAAGAGGAAAAGGCAGATGGGGAATTATCGAGAAACTGATTGGAGATGGAGCACTCTCTGATGGAAGAGGGAACACCTATGAGGAGCTAGAAGAAAATGGAAATGTGTGACAAGGTCAGGGCACTGGTCTGAAAGAAAAGAATGTCCTACTGAGGGAGGATGGACCCCTGAGAAAGCTGCTCTGAGGTGAGAATGCAGAAGGGAAGGTTCTGATGGAAGAAAGAGGGGAAGTGGAGAGAGAGGGCTGGGGAAAGTGGCATGGCTGGCAGGCAAGACACCTGCTTTCGATAGGTTTGCAGGTTTCCTCATCTTTAGGCAATGACACATTGATCCAATTTGTGCCTGGTCTCTCTGAGTTAAAGTGTGGGACAGTCAGGCTTCTCCTATATCTCCTGTTCTATAGTTACCGAAAGGCAAGACTGACAGGGTTGGAAGGACTGAAGTTCAAGTTCATTTCTGAAGTTGCTCTTTTGGTTTCTGGGCCACACACAGGATTTCCCATTGGTTCTACCAACCAGCTTTCAGATTTCCGTTTTGTTTCGTTTTTGTTTTGTTTTGGTGGTGCTCAGGGGTTACTCCTGGCTCTGCACTCAGAAATTGTTCCTGGCAGGCACAGGGGTCCATATGGGATGTCAGGATTTGAACCATTGTTCATCCTGGATTGGCAAATGCAAGGCAAATGCCCTACCACTCTGCTATCTCTCCCGCCAGGATGCAAAATTTAAACACATATATTCATATTGTTATTGGTTAACACCCATATTTATTGAATTCCTTGCTTCTGCACCAGAAGTCAATAATGCATTTCCTGAAACAGGAAACAGCACAGTCCCTATTTAACTCTTTTCCACAACAAGAAAAGAGCCAAGATTTGCCTTTTCCAATTTATTTGAAATAGACGGCCATCTAAAGTTCACTAGATAAAGGTAGGAAAGAGAAGATAATTTACCTCTTTTAAATGAGGCATATTTAGCTTTCCTTTTAATAAACCTTGAACATTTTCCAAACAGAAAAAGTGGTTCTTGCCTAATTAAAAGAAAAGAAAAGAAAAAGTTTGCATGATAAAAGACAGAGGATAGAAGTAGAAAGAATTATGTATGTGATGCTCATAGCTAGCTGGTGACATGGTCATTTCCTCTGCTTCAAGGTACTAAACTTGCAATGTTTGGCAACTTTTGTGCTGAAAGGTTGTATGGTAATAAACCACTGAAGGGAAATGAAGAAGAACCATGAGAGTATGCAGTCCTTTTATCTTTCGAGAGGACTTTCAAACAAAATCATTAGAATCCTCTCCTGGATGAAATAAGATGACAACAATGAATTGTCTTTTCAAGATAATAGTATAATGTAATCAACATGGAGGAGAGTTTTGTGGATAGTTAAGCTCCATCTGATAACAGGGATTAAAATTTCCATTTTTATCTTGGGAGAACACGTAAACATCTCTGGAAACAGCTGGAAATAGTAAAGCGACCTTCATAAGCCTTTCACCTCCTAATTTTATCATCAGTGACTTCACTCCATTACTCAGCAGTTAGGGAGCCCACACTGGCCCTGCTTTCCCTACTCAGGGGAGATGGATTCTGCCAGCTTCCAGCAGGAAGATTATTCCACGTTGACATAAAGAGGCATGTTCAGAAAATTACTTGAACACAGCGAAGGAAACCTGGCATGACCAGGTTTCCAGAGCATCAAAAGCAAAGAGCATGATGAAAATGATTTTCAAAATGAACAGCTTTGATTTAGGGGTATGAAGGAACTTAGAGCAAAGAGAAATTCCAGGATGTTCTGCAAGGGAAAAAAATCACGTTTAGTATGAAATTTAGATTTTCTTGATGATGTGATGTTATTCATCAGAGACCATAGGGATCAGGCTGGCTCAGGTTTGACTGAACCAATTCATCAAACCCAAAGTTTCACCAGCCTCAAGTCTGCAAATGGCTTTCAGGTCTTGATATTCTCTATCCTTTTGCCTGTCTCCCATGCTCATTATTGTACCCCACTTCTCCCTCATTATAGTCTGTATATAATGGTAGGATTCTATTTCCCCTCAACCACTCTTTCTATGTTATATATACATCTATTAAGCATGACCATCCTCTAATATAACCAGCATTATGATATCATTTTTTTAGCTTTTTCACCTCACATCCCCAAGTTGATGTGATTCAGAATGCTGATACCTTTCCCAGTTTTCTCTTTAAAAAGCTTTATTGAGATAGAATTCAAGACACTATAAAGTTCATGCCTTCAAAGCATGAAATCTAGTAGTTTTTATTTATCCATTCACTAGTGAATGGACTTTTGGATTGTTTTGACTTTGGGGTTACTTTGGAAAAGTGTGCTATAAACATTTTTCCACATGTTGTTGTATGGGCTACTTCTCCTGGGTATAGACTTAATTGTTGAATGGTTGGGTCCAATGCTAACTTTCACATTTTTATCATTTGTTTTACGGTTTTTGTGGAATTGGGGCCAGAGTGGTAGCACAGAGGTAGGGCATTTGCCTTGCACGAGGCTGAACCAGGACAGAGATGGGTTTGATCCCCTGAATCTCATATGGTCTCCTGAGCCAGGAGTGATTTCTGAGCACAAAGCCAGGAGTAACCCCTGAGCATCACAGGGTGTGGCCCCCAAAAACAAATTAAACAAAACAAAAAATGTTTTTGTGGAGCTACCAAAAAATGTCCTGCAAATATCTATATCATTGCTTATTGTTGTGAGCAAATACAAGGTTTCCAATTTGGTTACATCTTCATCAACTCTTGTTATTACCTAATTTTTTGATTATAATCAATTTAGTGAGAGAGGTCAAGAGTTAGGGAATCATGGCTTCAATTTTCATATATATTTGGCTGTTTAGCTATTTTCTTTGGAGAAATGCCATTCAAGTCTTTTACCCATTTAAATTTTTTATTTTTATTTTTGTTTTATGGGCCACACCTGGAAGTGCACTCTGCTCTCAGAAATTGTTCCTGGCAGGTTCAGGGGACCATATGGGATGCCAAGGATTGAACTGGTTGGCCCCAGGTAGGCCACATGCAAGGCAAACACCCTACCTGCTTAGCTATCACTACTGCCCTATTAGGTTACACCTTATTTCACCTAAAACAAAGATTATCCATGGCCCCTTTGTATGTTTGTTTATAACTTGTTTATAACAGAGATTGTCTTATTTGTAAATCTGGTCAGGATAGCCTGAACTATCTGTCCTTACTGCCCCACCCAGGGGTGGTCTCTGTTCTCAAAAAAATGGCAGTTCTGGCAGGCAGCTTGCTCTCCATATGAGGTAGAAGACTGCCAGACTACACATGTTTCACCCTCAGCCTGGTTTGGATTATTTCATGCTTGACCCTGATTCAGATTTGTTCACTTGGGGTTGGAGATATGGTGTGTAGGAGTGATTTTACACAGCCCCCTTTTACCCATTTTACAAACAAAACTTTTTGCTCTTTTATAAGAGGGGTATATCTTGCTAACTATTTGACTTGAAAATATTTCCACTCCTATAAGGAGAAAGCAGAGAATTGACGTCAGCTAAGGATGAGAGTTATAGGTAGCTCATGTCTCTCCCTGAACATGCAGAAATTCTGCGGGAGCTTTTCAAGGCACCTTATACACACACAGTTCCTTTTCAGCTTTAAGTTTTGGGGTCAGCCTCTCTAACTCCAATAAGTAATGCAACCAATCTTTGGCAGCTTCTACGTTGGCAACAGCTCACAGACCATCTTTGATATGAACAATTGCAGCTAATTGTTTTTTTAACAATCGTCCGGAGGCTGAAGTGTTCACCTAGAGTACATCTGGATCAAGCACATAGAAGCCCTGAGAATGGAGCCCTGCAGTGAGCTAGATCCAGATTAAATAGTAAGTATATATTCTGCAGAGTATATATTCTGCACAGATATTCCCTCCTGCGAATGATGTAAGATTGCTGGGTCTCATGTGGAGCTAGGAACGTGAAAATGAGTTTGAGGAGGGAAAAGAATTTTTGGTTACCATCCCCAAAGTAGAACTAATAATGGGGAAAAAAAACCCACATATTAATTTTGACTCCTATCAAAATGGCTCTCCTTTGCATTATTATTATTATTATTATTTTGGATCACACCTGGTAACGCTGAGGGTTTACTCCTGTCTCTGCACTCAGAAATCACTTCTGGCAGACTAGCGAGACCATTTGAGATGCTGGGATTCGAACTACTGTCAGTCCTGAGTTGGCTGTGTGCAAGGCAAATGCCCTATCACTGTGATATCTCTCAGGTCCCTCCTTTGCTTCTAAAAGATAATTCTAAAAGGGATGAAGTGCTAGTACTTGAGGGGTAGGGTGTTTGCTTTGCATGGGGTTGACCCAGGTTTGATTCCCTGTGCCCACCAGGAGTGATTCCTGAGTGCAGAGCCAGGAGTATCCCCTGAGTATCACTGGATATGGCCCCAAAACACCCCCCAAAAAGGAGTTAACTCTAACTCTAAGAAAATAAAAAGGCATCTGTTGAGAGAAAAATATTTGTAAATTGTGTATCTGATAAAGTACTTGTATCTAGAACTTGGTGAGATAAATCACCCAACTGAGAATGAGAATGAACAGGGGCTCCTGGGACAGAGTGATGAATGAAACAGTATCTGCCTTGCAGGTGTGACACAAGTGTTGGGGTTCTACTCACCAATCCCCTCCTATCCTATTCTGACTTTTGGGAACCAAATGGCACAACAAAGTGAGGCTCCTCCAGTGCATGGCCACCAAGTATGTGTGCAAGCACAGCAACCAATGTCTGACCCTGTCATGCCAACAGCAACAAAAAAAATAAGGAAGGGGAAAGGAAAAAAGGAAGGAGTAAAAATTAAATGGACAGCATCCTAGGAAGATATGCAAAAAGATTATAAACAACTGGTGGTTTATGAAGAAAGCAAAACGATGCAACCACTATGAAAAACCAGAGAGAAAATTCCTAATAAAGGGAAATAGAAGTTTATCTTATAACACAGAGATTTAGCTACAAGGATTCTTCCCAAGAGCAAGAGAAACCTATATCTACACAAAGATACACACAAGTGTCCATAGCAGCGTAATTCTTAAGTGCCACAAACTGGAACTAAACTAATTTCCATCAACAAGTAAATGAAGAGACATGCTATAATATAGTATATCCATTTGACAAAATATAACTCAGCAATGAACGGATCAAAATGTGCTACAGCATTTATGAATCTCAAGGAACCACATCTTGTTAGCCAGATAACTCTCACCTTCCAACATATGGTACAATAAAAAAAAAAGTCCAAGCAAGGCACATTTATAGAGGTAGAAAATGAATTAGTGTTTGTCTATGGATGGAGCAGAAATGGGATTAACTAGATACTAATGAGCAGAAGGAATTGTGAGAGTGATGGAATGTTCTAAAGCTGGATTGTGGTGATGGTCACACCAGTTCAGAGGCACTGGGTGAGGTTTATGACATAGAAATTGCACCTCAAGTGGGCTCTGAGACAGGAGAGTTGTCTTATGTGAAGTGTAGTAGCAGAGGATGAGAAGACAGTAGACTTACTCTAAGAGGAGGTTTGGCTGGAGATGCCATAAAACCTAGGACAGCTCATACATTGATAGAACTTGGTCTTGCCCAGAGAATACATGTTGATAAAGAAAAGAGGACCAATCATGGACCCTGGGCTGTCCCACCATCTAGGCCCTAGATTCTAGGCAGGGGTTGGGAGATGAAATGGGGTTCAGTAGAGGAGACTCTGAATATAGCTTTGGCCAAGAGAGCAGAGTCCAAAAGCAAAGAAGAAGGTAAAAATAGGCTCATTCTGATTCATGTGGAGCCAGGCAAGGTGGACGTTGAGCTTAATTTATGAATTCAGATATGGGTGATCTTAATGCATTTGATTTATTAATATATATATATATATATATATATATATATATTATATGTGGCTTTTGGGCCACATACAACTATGCTCAGGAATTATTCCTGGTTCTTCACTCAGGAATCACTCCTGGTGATTGCAACCCTCTGGTGGGCATGCAAAGCAAATGCCCTACCTGCTGAATGCATACAATGCTGATAGAGAAAAAGGTATGCTGGTCCAAGATTGGATGGAAAGATGAAAATGGAAGAGTTTCTGTAAAGGAGGCTAGGGGAAAGATGACTTTATAATAGTGAGGACAGTTTGGAATCCTTTGTATTCTTTGTTGAATGGATCAGGCAGTTTGGTCCTAGGATAGAGGAGCCATCAGGGAAATGAAGTTTCCTACAGACTCAGGTCTTAGAGTCCTAGAGAACGGGATACAGATGCCACTAAGGTAAAAGGGAAATTCAGAATATTATTAGGAGTGAAGATGGGTATAGGCATAGCGATGACCTTTATTGTCATTTCCATGGAAAAAGCAGAAAAGGTTTAGGATTGGCTAGTTGGATTGATTCAAGTGGGTTCTGAGTGAGAGAAATGTTCTCAACCAGGCGGGTCTTGGCCTTGGGATGAGTCCAGGAGAAGACTGTTGGGGTTCACAGGACCAGAAGGAAGCTAAGACTGCCTGATTCATTTGCCTCATAAAGGTGAGCCACAGCCTTTCTCTAAGCATCACTGAGTTTTTCTTCAACTTTCTGGTTTGTTTTGAGGCTATTTCTAGTTCTGTGCAGCGTCCCTCCCCAAGGTGAAAGGAGAACAGGCAGATCCAGGAATTTAACTCGGGTCTCTTGCATGCAAAGCACACACTCAATCTTTCTGGCTTCATTCATATGGTTTTTAAGACATAAAAATAGAAATTTTGTGGGGGGGAGAGGGTCACACCCGGCAGCACTCAGGGGTTACTCCTGGCTCTACACTCAGAAATCACTCCTGGAAGGCTTGGGGGACCATATGGGATGCCGGGATTCGAACCAACGTCCTTCTGCATGCAAGGCAAATGCCCTACCTCCATGCTATCTCTCCGGCCCCATGGAAATAGAATGTTAACAAAGAGAACAAACACATAGGTAGAAAGAGAAACTTATTTATACTAAATCTGGTTCCCTCAGGCCTGGCTGAGGCAGCAACTTCCAGTATTGGGGAACTTCTGGCCATTACCTACCTTCCTCCTTATCCACCCTGTGATTAGCACCTTCCTTCCCTGCTCCCACTGCAGGGCTCCAAGGCATGTCTCGCACCCAGATCCTGGGACACTTCTGCTAAGTGTCTCACTCTGGACCTGTCATACCTTCTATTTTGGTTCAGCCTCTCCGGTACCGGATGACTGGAACTCAAAGTCTATTTTGTTTTGTTTGCACCCAGTCTTGTGGGACCCTCAATATTCTTTCCCACTAATCTGGCTCAGAAATAAAGCTTTAATCAGATATACTAGCAGGAAAGAACAGAAAACAGATGTGCTTAGTGAAGAACTTTATGATCATGAGAAACTACTTAGTACTTAGTATTGATTGTTTCTCCCTGAAGAGATGGGGGGCCATTGGGATCACTGGGGAATGTTGCCTCTCCCTCCCACCCCATCTGTTTATTGGAGCTCATGGCTGCTTAGTACACTTAGTACACACATTTCCTTTATTTGGGATGGAAGGATGCTATTGCTTTTTTTTTAACTTTATTATTTATTGATTGGTTGATTAATTTTTGGATCACACCTAGTGGCACTCAGAGGTTACTCCTGGTTCAGCACTCAAAAATCGCCCCCGGCAGGCTGGGGGACCATATGGGATGCCGGGAATTGAACTGAGTCCCTCCTGGGTTGGCAACATGCAAGGCAAATGCCCTACTGCTGTGCTATCTCTCCAGCCACAATGCTGTTGCTTCTGACCACAGATAGGCTGTCCTGCTTCTTCTACACACTCTTATGCTGCTGTGAACCAGGGTAAGGATGACTCTGGGTATAGATTGCTGCAGAGATGGCAGCTGTTTGGCTGCCAGGGTGCTAGTATCTGAGTATTTCTGGCAGCACATGGAACCCTGGAGGGGTACGATGGAGAAATGGTTGCAGGTTCAGGGTGAGGAGTCAGACTGATTTGGAATCCCCAGGGCCATTCCAGAAGCAGAACCCTAGATATATGAGTTTAGTACTAAATTTCAGTCAGAGTGAATTAAGGACTTAGATCTTAAACTTGAAGCCACAAACTATATTGTAGAAAACACAGGCAAAATATAAGCATTGGCTTCAGTTCGTCTTCAGTGGTATGATGCTATTGACAAGGAAAACTAAAGCAAGATTTAAAAGTGAGAATAAGCCAGGGTCTGGAGCAATAGTACAGCAATAGTATAGAGGTTAGAGCATTTGTTTTGCATATGGCAGACCTGTGTTGGACCCCCAGCACCCCATATTGTCTTCTGAGCACTGCCAGGAGTAATTTTTGAGTGCAGAGGCAGGAGTAACCACTGAGCACTGCTAGGTGTGGCCTACAAACCAAAACCAAACCAAACAAAAATGGGATAAAATCTTTCTGCACTGTGAACAGAACTATCACATACATAAAAATTCTAAAGCAAATGAGAAAATAGTCATATATGCTCCAGATGACATGGGCTAAGACTGAGATATAATAAACACTCACATAACTCAACAGCAACCAAACAAATAACAGCATCGAAGAATGAGAAGAGCTGAATAGACCCTTCTTCAAAGGAGAAAAATAGATTCAGAGGCATATGAAAAAATGATCCATCTCTCTGATTACCCAGAAATGCACATCAAAATGATAATAAGGTATCACCCCATTCTTTTTACAAAAAGACCAGGAAGACAAAAAATGGTGGAGAAAATAGAACCTTCATTCATTTCTGGTAAGAATAAAAATGGATTACTCCCTTATGGAAAACAATATGAGATTTCTCAAAACATTCAAAAATATAATTACTATGTGATTTAGTATTTCATTCCTTAGTATGTACCCAAAGAAATCACACAAATATAAAACCTGTATTTTTTTTTAGGAAGTATTTGGGTCCCAGCTGGTGGTGCTCAGGGCTTACTCCTGCCTCTCTCAGATATTATTCCTGGAAATTCTCAGGGAAGCATATGGAGCTAGAAATTGAAGCCAAGACAGACAAGTTACATGGCTGTATTATCTCTCTGATCTCTCTGTACTACCTGCTGTACTATCTCTCTGGTCCCCTCCAAAAACTCATAAAGAAGACAAGATATCTTACAGAATTATTTACAGTGGACAAAGAGGAGTACTTCCTTTTTGCTACAACACGGATAAAACTGGAGTGTCTTGGAGTTCAGTCAGGGGCTAAAAGAGAAATACCAGAGGATCTGACCCATAAGTGGTAGATTTAAAAAAAAAGGCATAGGAATAATCAATGTGTAGAGAACACAATTCCTTTCTTTTTCTTTTCTTTTTTTTTTTGGTTTTTGGGTCACACCCGGCGATACTCAGGGGTTACTCCTGGCTGTCTGCTCAGAAATAGCTCCTGGCAGGCACGGGGGACCATATGGGACACCGGGATTCAAACCAGCCACCTTTGGTCCTGGATCGGCTGCTTGCAAGGCAAATGCCGCTGTTCTATCTCTCCCGGCCCCACAATTCCTTTCACTGATGAAAAAACTGAGGTTAAGAAGAGGAGGGTCCTATGAGCAGTGGTGATGGAATGGCATTTTAGCGGTGGGCATGATATACTAACATGGTTCCTTTAAAACAAACCCACACTTACACTTTTATAAGCTCATATTACTGCAAAAAATTAAAAATATAACAAGAAGAAACATGGAGTTTCTGAGCCATATCTAAAGTGCTTTGAGCAGTCAACCTGGGTTGATGTATACAAGTGACAGTTTTTACTTGTATAACTTGTATAATAACTTGAATAATTTGGAGTATGCAACAAAAAAGCAGCCATGTGAGGGGGAGTGGACTTTGTGCATTGAACCGTGTTATAGATCTTCGAGGAAAACCACGTTGTTCTCAGGGCTGCTCCTCAGAGACTCCCTTCTAAAGCCCTCTCTTTTCCAACAGATGCATTATTTCATCGGTGATTGGGTAATAATGTTCTAACAAGACACTAAAAAATGAAACACACCCCTGTCATCTAGTGCAGTTTCAGAAAAAGCAATGAAGAGGCATAATTAGGAGGGGGGAAAAGGCAAGAGGAGATAGAAAGGTGGGGGAAGAGAAGGTATGGGGAGAAAGGAAGAAAGAGAAAAGAAGAACAAAGAGAAAAACCTGGCCTTGAAGCAAAATGATTCCCCAGGCTCTCTCCTGCCTTCCATATCTCCCATCTACACCACATCCCCTTTCTTTGACCCACACTCGCTTTCTTAGTTCACTCTCCTCTGAACTTGTACATATTTGATTATATGCACCATTTCAACTTTAGTGCATGCTGCCTATGAAGTTATAGAAGTATGTCCTGGCTACGGATTACTTTATTTTACCACGTATTCCTGCATTTTTCTATAAAACCCAGAGGAAAGGAATAAAGAAAGGCTGTGGGCCAGGAGCCAAGTGGTCTCAGATGCATGGGTGGGGAAATAAATAAGGACAGAACTGAAGAGCCAAGCCAAAGTCAACGATAATAGAATCAAGGGAGATTAAACTTGAACAATCTAAACTCAAAGCCACCTGTTATACAGGCAAGCCAGGGGCAAAGGATAGTGGGATAGGATGCACTCTGGGTCCATTGGTGGAGGGAGGTTGACACTAGTGATGGGAAGAGCCCTGACTCATTGTAGATAGATCGAGGTCTTTGTATTAGTCCTCATATGTATCTCAATTGGTTTCCTTTGGTTTTGTTTCCCCTCCCCTTGGGGGTGGTCTTTGTTTTGATCTCAGTAAAGATTACTCAGGAGGCCTGGAGGAGAAGCTGCCATCTAGGCTTGTGGATTCACAACTGGCTTTCGGATGAACAGCTTGCAGTGTGAGTTTCCTGCCTGCTAAAACCTTATCTGTGTGGATTATTTATTGTGGGAAATTGCTACCAGACCAGCTTCTCCTATCCTACCTAGATTGGGGGTATGGGATTCCCCTTTCCCCTCTGGGGACCTGTGGAACACACAACCTACCATTCAACAATTGTATATCTGAAATTCAATTATAAAGGATTCTGTAGGTCAACTGTTTTAATAAAATAAATTTAAAAAAATGTACGTCCTGTAACTCATGCCCTATCTCCTAGATACCCATTAGGAGTTGGAGAGAAAGTACAGAGGGCAGGTTGCCCATGTGCTAAGATCCATGTGCACAGAAGAAACTCCCCCACCCCCATTGCTCTGTGCTGGTGCAGGTGGGTGAATTAGTGCTAGTTGCACTTGAACCCCACACTTACTCCGTGGGCCTCGCCGAGAGGCCGTTTGCAGCAGGCTAGTGTTGGGGTTCCCTGACCCTGGCTCAGCCTCTGGCTCTGGCTCCAGCTCCAGATCTGCTTCTGGCTGGCTGCCAAGATGTTTTTCTTTCGATGCCATGTCCCCAGGTCCAGCAGGCTGCAGTTGTGGACAGAAGGGTGGTCAGCATGAACCCCAGGAAGTGAGACTGACCCTGAGTTTCTCTAGGATGTTTCTTGGGAAATAATCAAACATCCCAAAATAATATAGTATATTATAATATATATATATGTATATATATATATATGTATGTATATATTCTTGGGTCACACCCGGCAGCACTCAGGGGTTACTCCTACCTCTATGCTCAGAAATCGCTACTGGCATGCTTGGGGGACCATATGGGATACTGGCATTCAAACCAATGTCCTTTGGATGCAAGGCAAATGCCCTACCTCCATGCTATCTCTATGGCCTCTGCTGTTATTTATTTTGGTTTTTGGGTCACACCCATTTGATGCTCAGGGGTTACTCCTGGCTATGCGCTCAGAAATCACTCCTGGCTTGGGGGGACCATATGGGACCCCGGGGGATCGAACCGCAGTCCATCCTACGCTAGCGCTTGCAAGGCATACACCTTACCTCTAGTGTCACCTTCCCGGCCCCATATTTTTTAAATTTAAATTTTTGGTTTGTTTTTGGCCTATTCCCAGTTGTGCTCAGGGTATACTCCTAGCACTGTGCTCAGGAATTACTGCTGGCAGTGCTTGTGGGGACCATATGGGATGTCAGGGCTGACTCTGGGTCAGCTGTGTGTAAATCAAGTGCCATACTGGCTGTGCTATATTTCTGGCCCCAGGGCCACTGTATTAGATGTGTGTGGATCTCTGCAAAAATATGGAGGAAAGAGAAGCAGGAAAGTCACAGCCATCTTTCTGTCTCCAGTTCCATTGGAAACAGTTGCTGAGTGTCCCTGGATAATTCCAGGTGAAGAATCAACTCTGGTGCATCTCCAGACATTGGGGGCTGAGTGCTGAGGTGGGGTAGTGGTGAAACATGCATGTAAGAAAGGGATCCTGTACCCCCAGTTAAGAGATGGTCTTCACTTATACTAGCAACCAGGGTGGTAAAGGAGGGGGTTGTGGGATGTATGCTGGGAACAGGGGTGGAGGGAGGACAACATTGGTGGTAGGAGTGCCCCTGATTCAATATCACTATGTACCTAAAAAATTACTGTGAAAGATTTGTAATCCACTTTGGTTAAAATAAAAAAGAATTAAAAAAAGTAAAAAAAGAAAGGCCATGCCAAAAAAATAAATAAATAAAAGAGATGGTCTTGGCTGAAATTCAATTATGAACAAATTTGTAATTGTGTATCTCAATACAGTGATTCCAGTTAAAAAATTATTACACAGTTTAAAAGGAATACATATGCAGAAATTTAAAAAGGAGGGAGGGGGCTGGAGCTGTGGCACAGTAGTAGGGCATTTGCCTTGCATGCACTAACCTAGGACAGACCTCGGTTCAATCCCCAGCATCCCATATGGTCCCTCAAGCCAGGAGCAACTTCTGAGCACATAGCCAGAGTAACCCCTGAGCATCACAGGGTATGGGACCCCCCAAAAAAAGAAAAAAAAGGAGGGAGGAGAGAGAGAGAGAGAGAGAGAGAGAGAGAGAGAGAGAGAGAGAGAGAAGGAGTGGGAGTGAGAGAGAGAGAATATCTTGGGAATTCAAATGGGCATTCATAAACAGAACCTGTTACTTATTACTTTGGTGGGGACACACCTGACAGTGCTCAGGGAATTCTCTTTCTGCTCAGAGATCACTCCTGAGGGTGCTGGTGATGGTGGTGGCGGTACATATGCAATGCCATTTATCACACCAGTTTTGGTCACTTGCAAGGCAAGTGCCTTAAGCCTTGTTCCTTGAGAGGTAGAACCAAGCCCAGTGGCTTAGATACAAGCAAGCAGCAAATATACAAAACGACTTTCTGGTTTCAAGGAAAGGTTTTGGGCAGGCCCGAGGCAACTGCCTCAGAAAGAAAAGAAGTTCCTCAAGTGAGTCTGGAAGCCAGATCAGGGATTCTGATTTGCTGATTGCAGCATTATTTACAACAGCCAAGAAAAGGAACTACGTAAGCCAAGTGTCCCAAGACCAGACCATGGAGTGACTCAAACAAGGGGTGCTAAATACACGTCAGTGAAATCTTGCCCTTAGTGACAAACGCTAGCATCGGAGGGGATCATGCCAGGCAAAATGTCAGGAGAAACATAAATAAATAGTGGCTGATCGTCCTGGGCATAAGTGGCAACAAAGAGAGGAATAAAACACAAAGGAAATCAATTTTCAATTCTAGCTGGTCACCTAACATGGTCACCAGGAAACCAATAAGGAGCCTAGGTTCTTGGGTATAAGGTGGAGGGGAGTGTTATGGACTGTGGTGGAGAGATACTGGCCTTTCAGTGAAAACAAACAGTACAAAGATGTGGGGGGCCAGAGTGACATTACAGCCAGAGGAGAGAGCGAGCATTTGTCTTGTTTGTGGAACCCCGTTCCATCTCTGACAACTTATATGGTCCCTAGAGTACCATCAGTAATGGCCACTGAGTGTTAAGAGTCCTGAGCATCGTCTCTGGGTGTAGCCCCAAAACAAGAAACAAAAACAAAACAAAACAAAACAAAACAACAGGCTTGACACAGAAGGGACCACTTGTAGTAGCAGCCCGGGAGGCAAAGGAGGGGCGATATGAGATGCAGGCTGGGAACAGGGATGGAGGGAAGACAACATTGGTGGTGAGAATGCCCCTGATTCAATGTCACTATGTACCTGAAATACTACTGTGAATGATTTGTAATCCACTTTGGTCAAAATAGAAATGATGAATATAAAAAAAAAACAAAAACAAAACAACAACAACAAGATAAAAGAATAGGTGTGGGCCTGTCCTCTAAAGATGCAGAATTGTCAAGGAACTTGACCTCGATTTCTAAATATATATAATATTTACATATTATATTATACATTTATATAATAATTAATAAGTGCTATACTGTAAAAGAAACAAAGTTATCTTTGGCTGCTCACAATATCTTCTGATGACAGATTTCTCGGGGAGAGGTTTCTTGCAGAGTTCCTGCTGCTAGCTAGCAGGGAGCAAAGCTGTTAAGAGGGGAGAGTGACCCCGCTTGCCTACAGGGGTCCCCTGCAATCTGCTGTGGCTTGGAGCGAGTTCAACTAGATTCAATGAATGAATGAGGGGGGTAGGGGGAGGTGGTGTCAGTCAGCCACGTGGTCTAGAAGCACCCCCCACACACACACACCAACCCGGCCCTCCCCAAGCATCTCCTCCTGGGTGTCTCTGCCGCTCCAAAAATCAAAGTGCAAGGATGCTGGCTTGCCTCTTCAGGAGGATACCCCAAAACTCTCCGGGTCCCCTCTTAGGGGTGTCTCATCACATGGATCAAGATGGCGCTCCCTCTTCTCCCTCCCTTTCTCCCTCCTGGACTGGCACCAAGATCCTTCCCAACCATCACCAGGGCCCCCCTTTTTCGCCTTCCCAGCTACCCACTCCTCCTAGCAAGCCTAAACTTGGGAATACTGTTGGTTTACCTGGGCTAGGGCGACCTCGCAGCAACGGGGGGGCTCCTCCCTCCTCCCCAAGGAGGGCGATCCTTGCAGGGCCAGAATTTGGGGCGGGCCCGGTTCTAAGTAGAATGGAATTCGGGTCTCCCCCAGAATCTGCGATCCTGCACTGACATCTAGCGCCCAGGCCTGCAATGACAACTTTGAGCCCTCAAGACTCCTGCCACCAAGGCTGGCAGGCTGTTGGCCTCAATTACCTGCATCCACCACCCCCCCACCACCACCTGGGACCCTCCTGTTGGTTCTTCACCCCTTATTTTTTTTTTCAGGGAAAGGTGAGCTGTTGGGAACCCCAGGAGGACAGTCACACAGACACGCATCATTTGTTCAGTTCATCCTCTTCCTTTCTACCTGCTTCTTTCGTTTCTGCCTTTGCACCTTGTAAGGTTTCTTCTGCTTGCTGGCCTGGGCTTCATCTTCAAGGAATTCCTTTGTCAAAAATGCAAAGGGAAGACGGTTACTTTGGGGACCCGGGTAGGATCAGACAGTCCCACATGGGGGCCCGGGAATGGGGCTGTAAGTAGCATCTTGCTGGATTTGTGATGAAAGGACAGTTGGTTCTATCATCATACCAAACAGACACGCAGTAAGGGATGTCTTTGGGAAGGTAGACAAGGAAACTTGGAGATGGGGGCTGGGCAGCACTGTACCCCCCTGGTCTCTGGTTCCCCTTCAAACACAGAACATTTATTCAGTGCTCAGGCTCTAGGGATTCAGTTACTCTCTTCACGGGTGACAGCTAACAGGGAACCTGCCCAAACAGTGCACAGCACAGCACAACATGGGGATCCTAGTGTGAGTTTTCAGGGGGCCCCTCATCTCTCGCAGTTCACTCAAGACTCTGAAGCTGGAGAGCTAGTACATCGGTGAAGGTGCTACCTTGCACACACCTGACCTGGGTTCAATCCCCAGCATCCCATATAGGTCCCTGAGTATGGCCAGGAGTGATTCCTGAGTGAAGAGCCAGGAGCAGCCCCTGAGCATTGCTGGGTGGGACCCCCAAACAAACAAACAAAATAAAACCAACAACAAAGAATATACTTATGGAACCACCATGGAGGGCTAGATTTGCCAAAAAGGACATTCTGGAAAATTTTGTTTGTTTTGGGGGCTACACTTGGCAGCATTCAGGGATTGCTCCTGTGTGGTTGGAGAGTCTTGCGTCAACAGTTGGCTGTTTGCAAGACAAGTCTCTCTAGCCCCCACAAATTGTTTTTGTTTTTTGGGGGGCACATCTGGCAATGCTAAGTGGTTACTCCTGGCTCTTTGCTCAGGAATCACTCCTGGGGGTTCTTCTGGGGACCAACGGGATACCAGGATCGAACCCAGGTTGGCCATGCCCTTCTGCTGTACTATTGCTCCAGTCCCAGTTTTATTTTTATTAATATTTTTATTTAAATACCTTGTTACAAATATGATTGTACTTGGGTTTCAGTTATGTAAAGAACAACCCCCCTTCACCGGTGCAACCTTCCCACCACCAATGTCCTAAATGAGAGAAATCCTCAGAGACAGAGCAATAGCACAATAGGAAGGGCGTTTGCCTTGCACACAGCCGATCCAGGCTCACTCCCCACAATCCCATATGGTCCCTTGAGCCTGCCAAGAGTAATAACTGACCATAGGCCAGGAGTAATCTCTGAACACAGCCTGGTGTAACCCCAAACTTCAAAAACAAACAAAGAGAAATCTTCTAACAGAGCAAGCTTCTTTTTCTCTGTTATACCTTCTAATACTTTAAAATTTTCAGACTTTAAACTTTTCTAGTTTTCTAGTTTTGTAAGTACCTCAGAGTACAAAAGGAATGACAAGAAACACACAGAATCTCTCTCTGACACACCTTAAATATATTAAATATCTTATTATGGTCAATTAATTAATATTTACATATGGGTGATACACAGAACTGCTCAGGGTTTTTTCCTGGCTCCTTGCTCTGTCTTTTGGCAGAGTGCTGGGGAACAAAATATGATGATTGTGATATTAGGCATAAAAAAACTTCCAGCACAGCTCACGTCTCCATCAATGCGCCCTCTGCAGGCCACAGGATGCCTCAACTCCTTCACTCCCCAATACAGGCTAAGTAAGGAAGTTAGGTACCTGCCCTAGAACCTTCCAGAACCTCCAGGCACTCTCTTACCTCTGTAATTATTTTCACTTTTTCTTCCTTGGCATTCATCTTGACCCCACCTCGTGGGATGCAACCCCACTGGAAAAGAACAAAGAAAAAACACACATTTTAAAAAATATTCTCTTTGTTGAAGCACCTTGATTACAAACATGATTGTAGTTGGGTTTCAGTCATAAACACCTTCCTTCACCAGTGCAGCATTCCATTGTCCCCATTCTCCAGCCTCCCCTGCAATATTCGAGACAGGCATTCTACTTCTATCACTTATTGACACTGTCACCATAGTTATCAGTGTAGTTATTTCTCTAACTGCACTCACCACTCTGTGGTGAGCTTCATTTCGTGACCCGGTCCTTCTAGCCCTCCTCTCTATTGTCTCTGACATTATTACAATAATGTCTTTTGTTTTCCTTAAAAACCAAGATGAGTGAGACTATTCTGTGTCTATCTCTCTACCTCTGATTTATTTCACTCAACATAATAGATGCCACATCCATGACTTCATGACTTCATCTTTCCTGAAGGCTGCATAATATTCCACTGTGCATATGTACCACAGTTTCTTTAGCCATTCCTCTGAAGGCTTCAAGGGCATCTTGGTTGTTTCCAGAGTCTGGCTATTGTAAATAGCACTGCAATGTTTTTCTTTTTCTTTTTTTCTTTTTTCTTTTTTTGTCCCCCAATTCACAATACAGACCAGGCAAAAGGCCTGGGTTGAGGTGTATATGGGGTGCATTTACTGTACCTCCTTTTTTATACAGTCAGTATAAAGAACACAGATTGTGGTAAGAATTGAGAGGCTGGGGCCCAGAGACATAGCACAGCGGTGTTTGCCTTGCAAGCAGCCGATCCAGGACCAAAGGTGGTTGGTTCGAATCCCAGTGTCCCATATGGTCCCCTGTGCCTGCCAGGAGCTATTTCTGAGCAAACAGCCAGCCAGGAGTAACCCCTGAGCATCGCTGGGTGCGACCCAAAAACCAAAAAATAAAAAAGAATTGAGAGGCCTTTTCTTTTTTTGATTATATATGTGTGTATATATATATCCTTCACCAGAATAGCACTGCAATGAAGATAGGTGTGAGGAAGGGATTTTTGAGTTCCTGGGGTATACCCCTAGGAGTGGTATAGATGGATCTTATGGGAGCTCAAATTTCCAGGATTTTTTTTTTTGAGAAATTTCCATATAGAAGCACACATTTTTTTAATCAGGGGACTTCTCTCTTCTCCTTAGTCTTGTAGGGGAGGAGAAGGTATTCCTATTCTTACAGACTAAGGATTGGCAGAGAGGAGTTTAGGAGTGAACAATGGAGCCCTGTGTCCTGGTGTGCTGGGCTTTGAGCCTGATTTCCTTCTGCCTGAGGGCTTGGGGTGAACCCCACTTCTGAGGGAGGGGCTGTCTCTTGGTTCTATCTCTGCTTCTGTCTCTCATCCCTTGGTCTGGAAATGAGAACCTGGCAGGCTCGGGGGACCATATAGGATGTTGGGAATTGAACCCACTGTGAAATTAATTGCTCTGTCTCCTCCTCATCTTGTCTCTTGTCTTCACACACTGAATCCCTTCAGCCCCCACCAGCGAAACTTTGGGTCCACATGTCTTCTCAGAACTCCAGACTTAATATTCAAATATACAGTGCTTGATGTATAAAGTCATTTGGTTAATGTGGGAATCCAACCCCCCCCCAAAAAAAAAACAACTCCAAGTAGGGACTATAGCCCTAGGTAAAATTATTAGGTTTAAGTACCTGGTACTTAAATCATGTACTGAGTACACGGTACCTGAGCACATCTCCCTTCATCTCCTCTCTGGAGATGAAAAAGAAATACAAAGAGATAAAAAGAACTACAAAGGATTTGCAAATGTGCACCCAGGAAAAAAAAAGTTTCAGCAAAGAATAGAATAAAAGGCAAATATCTATTAGCTGCAACTGTGTACCAGGCAAGTATAGAATAAACTGTTCAGGGTATTTTGGATTTGGGGACAGCATGGGCAAAAAAGAGAAGAGGAAACTATCAGAACTTTATACTTGAAGGGGCCTTCTGACCTCTATGCTCCAGTATCCGCTCCTCATGTATTTAGTGAATGTTGTTATATTCTCACTAACAACCCTGAAAGTCTCTGTCAACAATGGCTCAGGTATTGGAGTCCATAGTGTGTGGGAGCAGTACTGTACTGGATAAATGGCCACCCTGTGAGATCAATAATGGCTGCTTGTATTATTTACCTGGGGCCGCTGGAGGCAAAGTCAGGGTGATCCTTGAGTGCAAAGTCAGTAAGTAGTAAGCCTTGAACATTGAGGGGTGTGACCCAAACAACTAAAACAAAACAAAACAAAAAAAGATTTCTCTAGGGCAGGGCCACAAAATGTACGGAGGGCCGTTTTTGGCCCGCTGGCCTCGAGTTTGAGACCCCCAAGCACAGTCCATGTGTGTTATGTTTGTCTCCTTATATATTTGTTTGTCTTTAATGTTCGTGTTTGTCTTATTCTTTGCTGCTAACCTCCACCCGACAGAAATCCTGATACTAATCTCATTGATTATAGACAGACAATCCCCAAAGAAGAACTTTGCTGTTGTCTCCATTCTATATGTGTCCTGCAACATTCCTTGTCCTCCGATGCAGAATTCCATATGCTCATGCCAGGAACTAGAGAGCCATACTTGACATTTCTCCTATGCTATGTCCCATCCACCAGAATACCTGACTATGTTACATAGAGACTATATTGCATATTTTTTTTATATTGCACAGAGAGCAGGGCCATTTTTGTTGGATCCCTGGTAGAACACGGTAGTCTCTCAGGGGTCATTGCAAAGCCCCTTTGCTGACATGGGATCTATTTTCTATTGAGACCGTGTAAACATTCAAGTGAAAGCATGCTGTTTCTCCCTACAAAATGCTCCAATAACTTTACATTCTTGATGTGGTAGGCTCCCAATATAGAAAAAATGCTTCCCATGGCTCTCCATTATTTATGACCCTGGTCATCACACCACAATAAAGAAGGAAAGGGCAAACCAGAGAAAGTGAAGAAAAGCTAATAAGATCCTGACTAGGAGGTAATTATGAGGGAAGGAGAGAGCAGACATGAAGAATGGAATGCTAATTGGCATGAAAGCTTGTGAATAGACAAGTCTGATCATTACAAAAATAGGGGGATAAGACTTTGACATATTTCACTAAGTTAAAAGGGGCTCTCAAAAATTTAAAAAAGTCATATATAATAGAATGATAAAAGTAGAAAAAGAAAAATATAAAAATGGGCTTAATTTTTTTCTCCTCATTCATTCCCAGTCATTAACTTTAAATGAATTTCTAAGGAAATCAAATGCCATCCAAACTTCTGTCTTTATGGACTTACAAAATTGGTTGCTACCAAAAATAAATCAATACTGCTCCACTTAACATGCAGTTTGTCATAACCATGTTCCCTGAACACTGTTGATATATTCCTGTTGGCAACATCAAAGTCATGATTTATGCAGTCTTTATATTCTATCTACATCTGTGTTTTTGGTTTTCTTTTCTTTTTTTGGGGATGGGGCAGTTCCTGTGATGCTTAGAGACTATTCCTGGCTCTGCACTCAGAAATCACTCCTTGCAGACTCGGGAAACCATCTGGGATGTCAAGGATCAAACCCAGGCCAGCTGCATGCAAGGCAATTGCCCTAACCACTGTGCTATTATTCCAGTCCCCTGGTTTTCTTTCTTTCTCTTTTGGTTTAGGCATCAGACCAAAACCTCATACATTTAAACTTCATATATTTAAAGCATGTACCACCGAGTTCCATCACTATGCCCTTTAGATTTCTTTTGTCACTAAACCTTACAATAATACCTTCAGTTTGTCTTTATGCTTCAAATTACAGAGAAGGAAGCAGATCCTCTGGGTTACTCTCTGACAGGTTTCACAATTTATTTAGGGTTTGAATTTGTAGACGGCAGAGTCAAAGTGTGGCCTCAAATTCTAGTATCTTCCCTCATGCTTCTCCATCTCTAAGCCACTCTGTAAATATTTACAACTGAAAACTGCTGCTCAGTATTACCCTATGAGAAAGCTTTGGCTACTTTAGGTCAATGATTTACTTGGTTCTGAAAGTCAAGGGCAATTTTCTTTTGCTTTGGGAGAAAGTACTGTGAGCTTCATTCCAAGAGATCATCCAGAAATTCATTAGAGATTTTTTTCATCACCAGAGACCTCACAACAAATATTTCAGGATGAAGAAATAGCAAAGAAGACCTCAACCAGAATTACTTAAAGGTAAACAGTAGATACATATACTCCTCCTGCAGAAGAACAAACTTATTTTTGTTTTGTTTTACTTAGGCATTATTAAAAAAAGTCATAGCAACTGGGCTGGAGATTCTAGCCCTATATTCTAGCTATGTAACCTGGAACCAATTATATTCTCTGGAGATACATTTCTTTAAACACTATGATTATAGATTCCTACCACTGAGCATGGTTATTTCCTAAGGTCTAAATCAGAGTTTTAAGCTTTTTTTGGATGTGGCCTCTTTCTGACCTTGCATTCTTCCTGTGGCATCCCTATGTCATGAGTTGATACTGTAGTTTCATGTTATGACCCCCATTTATTTGATTTTTAATCTTTGGCTTCTTTGAAATATCAAGAGGGAGCCCACAAAGGGGTCATATGGCCTTCAATTGAGAAATTCTAGGCTCAATCCTAAAAGATGAAGAGCACTTCAGGGCGAACCAGCAATATTGTTAAGTGTTCTGAAAAGGTGATGACAAGACAAGGTGATATTAAGTGTTCAAGAAAAGGCAATGAGAAGACAAAGTAAGAGAAAGAAAGGGAAGGGAGAAGTGCTTCCAGGGCAGAAGGAAGTCAGGAGAAATTGCTGATGTTATACTCAAGTCTTCCAGTTTCCATATTTGTTTCCCAACCTAAACTCTCAGGCTCCAACTCCAGCAATCCCCAAACCCCTTCCTCTGACCCGTAAATTCCTCTTTCTATTCCCATTGAGGGTGTGCCCCACCACTCACCCCATATGCCTCCCCATGCATTAATAAGGAACTTTCCTGTCCCACCAACTGAGAACTGGGCAGGGAGCCTGAGTGCCACCTCCCTTTTCGAATGTAGTGTCTTATTCTGTAACGTTATTCCAGACTTCACTTCCTTCAGTAGGGAGTTACTGACATCCAACTGTGTAGAACCATGTAATAGTAGAATAGAATGGAATCATACCCTTTCCAACCCCACAAAAAAAACACAGGTAAATTCCACATTTGAGCAGCTCTACATGAAATGTGCCCAGAACCTTTCACAGTTCCTCCTTCTGTACTCTGGGCACTTTAGAACTTCTCTGCCTCTCTTTTGATGCTCAAATAGTTGGACCCCAGACCCAAGACCCCAGTCCCTGAAGCTCTAACTCGCCTTAAGGAACAAGAAGCCTAAAGCTGCTTGAAAAGTTTCCCCAGACCTTGAAGTTATCTATAATAAGCATCAAGCCTGAAGCAGTTTATTTACCCTTTCTCCCTCCCTTCTCAGATACTGTTCCTCCTTGCATTCCCAGGCCAGCCAAAGCCTCCTTGTTATGAAAGTTGTTCTGTGTTTCAGCCCTAACTGTATCATAACAGATAAAGCGGGGGGGGGGGGGGGGAAGCATCTGTGAGATGTGAGACACCTGTGTAAGGGATGGACACGGGAAATGAAAATGAAAATTGAACCAATCATGTAGACTGTAGAAGTTAAATTGTATTAAACAATGAAATCCTTAGCCTGTTGAAGCCCGTTAACTCTACATAACCTGCCTATTATTTTCATACAGGGCCTTTATTTCACAAAGAGTGCCCAGCTATAGCTGAATAAACTCCCTTTTGCATTTTACATGATCAGAGGTGGTCTTTGACTCTCGGTGTCGGTCGCATTATCTGCTCGGACCCTAACAAAATCATTGTACTGTTATTATCTGATTATAGGTCTGTCTCCCAGAAAACTCTGAGTTTCTGACCGTATCTAATTCCTTATTGCATGTTTTAATTTCAGCACTTGCCTGCTGCAATGAAGAAAACTCCCAAGTGTTTTTGTGTTCTTAGAGTACATCCTTCCTCACACCTACCGTATATTCATTGCAGCGCTATTTACAATATTCAGACTCTGGAAACAACCAAGATGGCCTTCAACAGATGAATGGCTAAAGAAACTGTGGTACATATACACAATGGAATATTATGCAGCTGTCAGGAGAGATGAAGTCATAAAATTTTCCTATATGTAGATGTACATGGAATCTACTATGTTGAGTGAAATAAGTCAGAGGGAGGGATATAAACACAGAATAGTCTCACTCATCTATGGGTTTTAAGAAAAATTAAAAACATTACTGTAATAAGGCCCAGAGACAATAGAGTTAAGGGCTGGAAGGGCTGGAAGGACCAACTCACAATTTGAAGCTCACCACAAAGAGGGGTGAATGCTGTTAGGGAAGTAACTACACTAACAACTAGCATGACAATGTTAAAGAATGAGAGAAGTAGAATGCCTTTCTGGAATACAGCAGGGGTGGGGAAGGAGGGGCATTGGTGGTGGGAATGTTGCACTGGTGAAAGGGGGTATTCTGTTTATGACTGAAACCCAACTTCAAACATGCTTGTAATCATGGTGCTTAAATAAAGATTTATTAAAAAAAAAAACTCCCAAGTCTTGATTTGACTGACTTTTCCAAAGAACTCTAAGAGAAAGAGATCTCACTCTGGTATCGCATTTCTGTGTGCAGAGGAGGGAGGATAAAATGCCAAGACCACACATGTGTTTCCCAGTCAAGGACTGATTTTTCTTTTTTTTTTTTTAATATAATTTTATTTTAATCATAGTAGCCTACATATCATTGACAATAATATTTTAGGTACATATTAACATAAAATCAGGGGAATTCCCATCACCGAATTGTCCTCCCTCCACCTCTGTTCCCGTCCTACCTCTCATATCCTCCTCACTTACCCCCAGGCTGCCAGAATAAGTGGTCACCTCTGTGCCTAGCTTACTACTTAGAGGTCCTACACCTGTTTGGTCTTGGTTCCTCCCTTATTTCCCACTCTAGTTGGGAGGCGGGACTAGATAGTTCAAGTTATGTGGTTTTGTTTGAAGAAGAAAAAAGTAATAAACTGGGGGGAAAAATCAAATACGCCAAAAATGGATGGAGTCCTTCTGGAAGCTCTTATCCTAGCTTTGAGAGACGAAGGGGGAAAAGGAGGTGGAACAACACAACAGTACAAAAAGAAGTGTCAAATAAAACAACCAGTGAACACTCCAACAATAAAGATAAGCACCACTTAAAGGCCATGGTCTTGAGATATAAAACATGGCAGAGCACATAAAGGAAGAAAAGAAAAAAAAAAGAAATATGAACGGGGACAACAACTTCAATAACCACACCAAAACAAATAAATCGGCAAAAACTAGATAAATACATAAAAAGAATTGTGCTTTTTGCCTTTTTTTTTCCTTCCCTCCTGCACAGGCACAGTAAATATTGGGGTCATTGGAAAAGGAATCCCCTTGGCCTAAGAGAAACAGGGTTTGTTAACTATAGACTCATTTCAGGTTCATTAACTCTCCCCTTGGTGCTTTTGTGGTGTATGGAAGACTTCTGCTCCGAAGGACTGATTTTTCAGAGCACCTTTGAGCATTGAATTAAACTCTCCCTTGCCATCACCTCCTTTGCTTCCCCTGAACTTTCTTTGGAAAGAGGCAGTGGTCGCTCACTCACAGCTGCTTTTCTGATGGTTGCCAAGAAAAACTGTAGTTTGCAAGTCACCAGTATTTTTTCCCAGCGGACTAATTCTAGAAATGCAAAACCCAGCTAGTGTTTCCGGGGTACCAGCTGCATGGGGATGGCAGGGAAATCTGGGAGGAAGCAGCCAGTCCTCCTGGGAGGAATCGGCCCTCCCGCTATGATGAACCTCTCCAGCATTTCCTACAAAGCTGCCACGCAGACCAGAGTCCCAGTAACGATGTTTCCCTTTCCACTCGCCAGGGGCACCCCTGCATTTCAGTTGTCACTGGGTTTAGTGTGCAAATGAGGGGCTTTGCGGGGGTCGTGGGGTGGGGACAGAACTCGGGGTTGGGAAATGAAAGCAAGCTGGCAGCAACCCCACAACCTGGCATTGTTTACCTCGAGTAACTTCACACAGGCGTTCTGCAGAAATCTTCTTCTAGGATGTGCTGGAAGGAGGGCAGAGTTTCTGGGTTCTCATCTGCGTTCAAAGGGAAAGGCTGGAAGTTGGGGGGGGGGCATCTCAGGGGCTTTGCCCTCAGGGAAAGCTTCAGCCAGTCTCAGAGCAAAAAACAGCAGCTTAGCAACCGGTTCCTAAGGAAGGTCACAAGTGGCTTATTTATTTATATATTTATTTTTCCTTTTAAAGGGGCAGGTTACAGCTTATAGTTGGGAGTTTTGTGCACAGTGTCCACTGAGTGGTCAGCAAGGCACAAGGGGATCTGGGCAGCAAGATGTCCAGAAGCAGGCAATTTGAAATCACAAACGTTGGTTAGAGCGTGGGGATGTGTTAATTTAACTGACGCTAAAACTAGACTCGGGAAAGAGCTTTTGAGTACCCGCTGATGTGGGTCTGTCGAGTTTGTTGGTTAAACAAGTTTGTGAGATTGAGACAGGCTCTCTGAGTCTCACCAAAATGTGTAGCAGAAGGTATTCATGGTTCTGCTCAAAACTGTAGAAGGAACCCGAGAAGAGGCATTTGCAGATGGAAGAGTAATAGAATGAAGAGAGGGAAGAAAGCCACACTCCAAAGATTTGTGTGTGTGTTTGTGTGTCTCATGTGTATCTAGATACACAGATGTGTGTTCATCTGATATGTATCTATCTCTCTGTTTGCATGTATTATTGTGTGACTTCGTCTGCACATCTCTGTGTGTCTGTGTATGTCTATACAGAAATATATGTTGCATATGTGTGGTCTGTATGTCTCTGGGTGTATGGTGTAAGAATATGTATCTGTGTGTGAGTGCATTATATGGAGGCAAGTAGAAAGAAACTGACCCCTAGTAGAATCCTAGGGGCTGGAGGGATAGACCCGCAGGTAGGGCATTTGATCTGGGCTGGATTTCTGACATCCCAAATGGTCCCTAAGTGCCACTAGGCAGTAATTCCTGAGTGCAGAGCCAGGAGTAACCCCTGAGCATTGTCAGGTGTAACCTCCAAACCCCCTTCCCTCAAATTCCTAGCAAAATCCCAGAGAAACTCAGGATCTGTCTTAGTCATGCTCCAGACTGACATATACCCCCTACCCTCAAAATACTGTTGAAATTCTATCACACAGCATCTCAGAAAGTGACTGTTGTAGAAAAGAATCAAGTTAAAATGAAGACATTAGTGTAACCCCTAAGCCAGCGAGACTATGGTTCCATAGAAAAGGGGACTTGGATGACTAGAGGGATAGCACAGGGGTAAATACATGCTTTGCAAAGTAATTGATACCCCCCATTCAATCTCTAGTGCCACATAGGGTGTCCTAAGCATCCCTAGGATTACAAACTTTCAAATCCTGTATTCTCAGCTTCACATCTCCCCAACTTTCTTTGGTATCTGAGTCTGTTCCCCGGAGCTGCTGTAACATGAGCCGTGTAGCTTAAGACAGCAAAAAACACATTGTGTATCCATTCAGCGTGTGTGTGTGTGTGTGTGTGTGTGTGTGTGTGTGTGTGTGTGTGTGTGTGTGTGTGTGTGTGTAAGGAACAGATCCTTAGCACCCACACCCTTCCTTCTTGCTGCTCAGATGAGCTGGAGGCTTCTCTCTCTAGGGGAGTTGACCCAGAGACACTCTGCCCTGCAGTTCCCAATTGGGTAGAGTTTTTGTAGGCACAAAATCGAGGCAAAGCAAACATGTCTTTTTGGTTCCCACCTCCCACTTCCATCAAATTCATTTAGAAAATTGAGTCTTAAAGAAACTAAAAGTCATGATGGCTTGATGTTGGGTGCCCTCCCATGAAAAACTTGCCACATTATTCTTACAGGAACACCTACTTCTCTTCTTGTAAGGCCACCAATCCTGTCAAATGAGGCCCTCTACTTTATCCCATTCAACCTCAATTACCTCTTAAAATCTTGATCTCCAAATTTGGTCATGATCAGGACTTGGACATCAGTATAGGAGTGTCAGAGTAAGCATTTGTTGTAGGAGATTATGTACTTTTTTTTTTGTTCATTTTATTTTTTGCAAAATAATATGTTAAAGCGCCATGATAACAAACATGATTGTAGATGGGTTTCAGTCATAAAAAGAACACCCCCCTTCACCAGTGCAACATTCCCACCAATAATGCAGAAATACCTACCATCAGTGGTAAGATTTGTTTCCTTCATTTTTTTTTTTTTACCTAACCGGCTTATTGTGGCACTGTCTTATCTTTTAATCCTTAACTAAACCAGGTCAGAAGACTTGTGCATGTTATGTTCTGCAATGAGTCAAAAGCATTATTCAAAAAAATTCTTGAAAAACTTTTTATGCAAGCAAGACGAATGAATCTAGCTGATTTGTTTTCCATTAAAATGCAAAAACTGACATTTTTCTTAGGTTAAGAGCTCCTGGTTGCTAAAGACTGGTTAATCAAGAATGAGTGTTGAATCACATCTCATAAGCTTTTTTCTTTTCAGCATCATTTGAAATAATCAAATATGATTTTTCTTTCTTTATCTCTTAATGTGCTGTATCACATTAGCAGGATTTTAGCATCCAACTTTTCTTGCACTCGTGGGATATAGCAAACTTGGTTAATATATTTAAAAATTAGCTGCTCAACTTGCTTTCAGAGAATCATTACCACCTAAGGGGGAGATGAAATCAGAAGACGATCAGTGACACCCTGGCTTGACAAAGGTTCTGCGCAACAACCAAGATCTCGAATTACAGAAGCCTGATTGTGACAACAGTGATTGAGGAGAACTTTTCCTAAGATCGTGAAGAAAGACTTTGAGGTTAGTCAACTTAGTATACCTGAAGCCTGTAGTTGGTTTTATAGCAGGATGCTTCATGGGAAGGGTCTTCTTGTTTTTAGGTCAAAGGTTTTTCCTTTCTATTTTCCACAACTTTTACTGTGCCTATGCAAAAAAAAAAAAAATAAAACAACAACAAAAAAACCAAAAACAAACAAACAAACAAAAAAAACTGCCACCCACACTTTTCTTCTTTTATGTATTTTTTCTCTTTCTTATCTTTTAAATAGGGCTCCTGCCTTTTTTGTAGAACCCTGGGACATGGATTACTTTGTTTTACCTCAGATTTCTGCATTTTTTTTTTTATAAAATTGAGAAGAAAGGAAAAAGAAAAACTGGGGGCCAGAAACCAAGTTGTCTCAGATAGATTGGTGGAGAAAAAAGGGCAGAACTAAACATCCACGCCAAAATCAACAACAATAGAAGCAAGAGACCTAAACTTTTAGAATCTAAACTTAAATGGGCCTGTTATACTGGCAGGCCAGAAGACAAAGGATGCACTGTGGGATCATTGGTAGAGGGAGGTTGACACTGGTGGTGAGAATTGCCCTGACTCACTGTATATCTGAAATTCAAAAATGAAAGACTTTGTAGATCACAATGGTTTCAATAAAATACAATTAAAACTTAAAAAAAAATTAGTTGCTCACTTACTCATTGATACTTAGATTTTTTTGGTCTTTATGTTTAAAACTAGTGGTCCTATTAAATATTCCTTGTAAGGATAGAATAATAGATAAGATTCTTATTTATCTTTATAGGCCTGTAACCAATGGAAGAGAATATTCAAACCATTTTGTAACAAACAAATTGTGATTGTGAATGAGCTTATACCAATAAAGTTTCCCCAGATATTTAATCAAATAATAAAATGCATTGTAGCTGTGGGGGAAAATGCTAGTGTAAAAAAAGGACTGCTCCTTTACAATGCACACACATCTGATCTGTGAATTTGTCTATAAAGTCATTTGTCTTTGATGAGACTTTTTACTGTGGTAAAACATAAAATTTTCTATTTAGTCATCTAATTCAGTGAGGCATATGATTCAGTGACATTGTGCTCAACCGTTACCATTATTTACTTCCAAATCTTTTTTATCATCCAAACAAAAACTGTGCCCAATATCTACTCACCATTTCTTCATTCCCTCAGGTATATTGTCTGTCTCTTTATATGTCACTCTATGAGATATTTGAGAAGGAAAATCATACCGTATTTTTCTTTTTGTTTGGCTAAATTCACTGAGCACTACTACCCGTCCATGTCATAGCATGTGCCAAGACATCTTTCAATGAAGGACTTTGTGACTATCCAATATTGCTTTTCCATTCATCTAGTGATGAATACCTGAGTTATTTATATCTTCTGCTGCTGTGTTTAATTCTGCAATGAACAGTCATCTACAAGGATTTATTTGAGACTCTGATTTCAACTCTTCTTTAAAGGCTGCCTTTTTATATCTTTTAAAGAAAATATTTATTGATTTATCATTGGTTTATCTCTTTTTCAGTTCCTTTGGGAATATCTCTGGGAGTAGTTTCTAGGGTTACCTGATTATTTTGTATATACCTTTTTGAGAAACTATCAAACTTTTTCACAGAGCTGAAACTATTTTGTATTCCCAGCTATCACGGACAAGGGTGCTCATTTCTGCCAATCATTTATATATATTTGCTATTTTTCTTTTTTTTTTTCTTTCTGAGTTATCATCATAGGTAATTTCTCTCTGTGGTTTTAACATTCACTTCTGTGAACTAGCAATGCTAAATTTCAATAGGTTAACTGAGTTTATGGCTAGATGTATTTCTTATTCTGGAGAACTAAGCAGGTGTGTGTGTGTGTGTGTGTGTGTGTGTGTGTGTGTGTGTGTGTGTGATTGCAACGAAATATTTCTTTGCTTTATTTTATTTTGAAGTCCTGAGGATCAAATTAAGGTAAGTGATTTATAGATAAACTAAACTCCCAATCCCAATGTAGTTGGATTTTGGATATTTCTTCCATGCTAAAAAATCTATGCAGGCTTTGCGTTCTTCTTTCAATGTTAATATGTTATAAGTATATATAGCATATTCTTTGCTTGTTTAGTTATTACTTAGGGGAAAGAAATGTTAGGACCATACCTAGCATTGTTTGTTCATGGAACTATTTATTGCTACTAATAGAACTGGAGTCAGCTTATGCAAGGCTGACATCCTGACTGCTATACTCTCTCCCCAGTCCTCTTTTCTTTCCTAAAAAAATTGATTACTAATGTTTTCAAAATATTCCTCACTATTTTAAACTCAGAGAAATCTGTAGTTTTCTTACCTTTATTATGTATAATAACATGCACAATTGTCTTCAATCTTTTCATGCCTCGTGGTGATCTGAAACAAAAATCTTCAAATTATTTGACACTTTTCCCATCTAAAGTGGATTGGTCTTTTCTCTACTTATATTGGAGTGAATATCATATATCTATAAAATAAGCCGATGTATTTTTATGGGTATATTAGAACATCATAAATATGGTGGAAGTGAGGATGGACTACTCACTGACTGTTTCCTGCAACAGCCATAATGACCTATATGGTTTCCATGATGTTGGGTAGAATTTCTGTGTTCAATGTCTTAAGGAAGTTTAGTTACTTTGAGATTATAGTGCCATTAAGAAACCAATTGTGTGGACCAGCTATGTGTGCATGCTCAATTTCTCAGTGGGAATGGTTAGAGTTCCCCAAACCAAGGCTCTGACATGTGCAAGAACAACCCTCTGGATGATTCTGGATGGAACTCCCAAACATTGCGTCACTCTCCCTCCCAAACTGGGACACATTGGTTTCTGAGCTGAGGCCCCATGTATCATGGAGTGAAGATTAGATCATCAGTAGTGCACTGTTCAAATTCCCAACTCACATAATCCATCTGCATTACAAAATGAATGTGTTAAGTCACTGTACTTGAATATTGTTTGTTATATAGCAATTAGTACTACAGTACTAACATTTTTTGGTGTGCTTGTGTGTGGTTTGTGGGCTATCTTTTGTGGTGCTCAGGGCTTACTCCTGGCTCTGCACTCAGAAATTACTCCTGGTAGATTTGGGAGACCATGTAAAACACCAAGGACTGAACCTGCGTCAGCCATATGCAAGGCAAGCCTTACTTACTGTGTTATTGCTCTGGCTCTGGTACTAACATCATTAAAAAATGAATAAATCAATGCATGAGTGAAAGAAATATAGTTGTTATTTTTTTTTTTTTTTTTTTTTTTTTGCTATTTTTTTTTTTTTTATTTAAACACCTTGATTACATACATGATTGTGTTTGGGTTTCAGTCATAAAAGGAACACCACCCATCACCAGTGCAACATTCCCATCACCCAAGTCCCAAATCACCCTCCTCCCCACCCAACCCCCGCCTGTACCCTAAACAGGCTCTACATTTCCCTCATACATTCTCAATATTAGGACAGTTCAAAATGTAGTTATTTCTCTAACTAAACTCATCACTCTTTGTGGTGAGCTTCCTGAGGTGAGCTGGAACTTCCAGCTCTTTTCTCTTTTGTGTCTGAAAATTATTATTACAAGGGTGTCTTTCATTTTTCTTAAAACCCATAGATGAGTGAGACCATTCTGCGTTTTTCTCTCTCTCTCTGACTTATTTCACTCAGCATAATAGATTCCATGTACATCCATGTATAGGAAAATTTCATGACTTCATCTCTCCTGACAGCTGCATAATATTCCATTGTGTATATGTACCACAGTTTCTTTAGCCATTCATCTGTTGAAGGGCATCTTGGTTGTTTCCAGAGTCTTGCTATGGTAAATAGAGCTGCAATGAATATAGGTGTAAGGAAGGGGTTTTTGTATTGTATTTTTGTGTTCCTAGGGTATATTCCTAGGAGTGGTATAGCTGGATCGTATGGGAGCTCGATTTCCAGTTTTTGGAGGAATCTCCATATCGCTTTCCATAAAGGTTGAACTAGACAGCATTCCCACCAGCAGTGGATAAGAGTTCCTTTCTCTCCACATCCCCGCCAACACTGTTTATTCTCATTCTTTGTGATGTGTGCCATTCTCTGGGGTGTGAGGTGGTATCTCATCGTTGTTTTGATTTGCATCTCCCTGATGATTAGTGATGTGGAACATTTTTTCATGTGTCTTTTGGCCATGCGTATTTCTTCTTTGTCAAAGTGTCTGTTCATTTCTTCTCCCCATTTTTTGATGGGGTTAGATGTTTTTTTCTTGTAAAGTTCTGTCAGTGCCTTGTATATTTTGGAGATTAGCCCCTTATCTGATGGGTATTGGGTGAATAGTTTCTCCCACTCAGTGGGTGGCTCTTGTATCCTGGGCACTATTTCCTTTGAGGTGCAGAAGCTTCTCAGCTTAATATATTCCCATCTGTTAATCTCTGCTTTCACTTGCTTGGAGAGTGCAGTTTCCTCCTTGAAGATGCCTGTAATGTCCTGTAGTGTTTTGCCTATGTGCTGTTCTATATATCTTATGGTTTTGGGGCTGATATCGAGGTCTTTAATCCATTTGGATTTTACCTTTGTACATGATGTTAGCTGGGGGTCTAAGTTTAATTTTTTGCAAGTGGCTATCCAATTGTGCCAACACCACTTGTTGAAGAGGCTTTCCCTGCTCCATTTAGGATTTCCTGCTCCTTTATCAAAAATTAGATGGTTGTACGTCTGGGGAACATTTTCTGAGTATTCAAGCCTATTCCACTGATCTGAGGACCTATCCTTATTCCAATACCATGCTGTTTTGATAACTGTTGCTTTGTAGTACAGTTTAAAGTTGGGAAAAGTAATTCCTCCCATATTCTTTTTCCCAATGATTGCTTTAGCTATTCGAGGGTGTTTATTGTTCCAAATGAATTTCAAAAGTGTCTGATCCACTTCTTCAAAGAATGTCATGGGTATCTTTAGAGGGATGGCATTAAATCTGTATAATGCCTTGGGGAGTATTGACATTTTGATGATGTTAATCCTGCCAATCCATGAGCAGGGTATGTGTTTCCATTTCCGTGTGTCCTCTCTTATTTCTTGGAGCAGAGTTTTATAGTTTTCTTTGTATAGGTCCTTCACATATTTAGTCAAGTTGATTCCAAGATATTTGAGTTTGTGTGGTACTATTGTGAATGGGGTTGTTTTCTTAATGTCCATTTCTTCTTTATTACTGTTGGTGTATAGAAAGGCCATTGATTTTTGTGTGTTAATTTTGTAGCCTGCCACCTTGCTATATGAGTCTATTGTTTCTAGAAGCTTTTTGATAGAGTCTTTAGGGTTTTCTAAGTAGAGTATCATGTCATCTGCAAACAGTGAGAGCTTGACTTCTTCCTTTCCTATCTGGATTCCCTTGATATCCTTTTCTTGCCTAATCGCTATAGCAAGTACTTCCAGTGCTATGTTGAATAGGAGTGGTGAGAGAGGACAGCCTTGTCTTGTGCCAGAATTTAGAGGGAAGGCTTTCAGTTTTTCTCCATTGAGGATAATATTTGCCACTGGCTTGTGGTAGATGGCCTTCACTATATTGAGAAAGGTTCCCTCCATTCCCATCTTGCTGAGAGTTTTGATCAAGAATGGGTGTTGGACCTTATCAAATGCTTTCTCTGCATCTATTGATATGATCATGTGGTTTTTATTTTTCTTGTTATTGATGTTGTGTATTATGTTGATAGATTTACGGATGTTAAACCAGCCTTGCATTCCTGGGATGAAACCTACTTGATCGTAGTGGATGATCTTCTTAATGAGGCATTGAATCCTATTTGCCAGGATTTTGTTGAGGATCTTTGCATCTGCATTCATCAGTGATATTGGTCTGTAATTTTCTTTTTTGGTAGCGTCTCTGTCTGGTTTAGGTATCAAGGTGATGTTGGCTTCATAAAAGCTATTTGGAAGTGTTTCTGTTTGTTCAATTTCATGAAAGAGTCTTGCCAAGATTGGCAGTAGTTCCTCTTGGAAAGTTTGATAGAATTCATTAGTGAATCCATCTGGACCTGGGCTTTTGTTTTTCGGCAGACATTTGATTACTGTTTTAATTTCATCAATGGTGATGGGGGTGTTTAGATATGCTACATCCTCTTCCTTCAACCGTGGAAGATTATAAGAGTCCAAGAATTTATCCATTTCTTCCAGGTTCTCATTTTTAGTGGCGTAGAGTTTTTCAAAGTAGTTTCTGATTACCCTTTGAATCTCTGTCATATCAGTAGTGATCTCTCCTTTTTCATTCCTGATACGAGTTATCAAGTTTCTCTCTCTCTCTTTCTTTGTTAGGTTTGCCAGTGGTCTATCAATCTTGTTTATTTTTTCAAAGAACCAACTTCTGCTTTCGTTGATCTTTCGGATTGTTTTTTGAGTTTCCACTTCGTTGATTTCTGCTCTCAGCTTTGTTATTTCCTTCTGTCTTCCTGTTCTTGGGTCCTTTTGTTGAGCATTTTCTAGTTCTATTAGCTGTGTCATTAAGCTACTCAGGTAAGCTCCTTCTTCCTTCCTGATGTGTGCTTGCAAAGCTATAAATTTTCCTCTCAGTACTGCTTTTGCTGTGTCCCATAAGTTCTGAGAGTTTGTGTCTTTATTGTCATTTGTTTCCAGGAACCTTTTTATTTCCTCCTTGATTTCATCTCGGACCCACTGGTTATTGAGCATGAGGCTGTTTAACTTCCAGGTGTTAAAGTGTTTCTTCTGAGTCCCTTTGGAGTTCACAAATAATTTCAGAGCCTTGTGGTCAGCGAAGGTAGTCTGCAAAATTTCTATCCTCTTGATCTTATGGAGGTATGTTTTATGTGCCAGCATGTAGTCTATCCTGGAGAATGTCCCATGTACATTGGAGAAGAATGTGTATCCAGGTTTCTGGGGATGGAGTGTCCTATATATATCCACTAGGCCTCTTTCTTCCATTTCTCTCCTCAGGTCTAGTATATTCTTGTTGGGTTTCAGTCTGGTTGACCTGTCCAGTGTTGACAAAGCCGTGTTTAGGTCCCCCACAATTATTGTGTTGTTGTTGATATTATTTTTCAGATTTGTCAGCAGTTGTATTAAATATTTTGCTGGCCCCTCATTCGGTGCATATATGTTTAGGAGAGTGAATTCTTCCTGCTCTACGTACCCCTTGATTAATATAAAATGTCCGTCTTTGTCCCTTACAACCTTCCTGAGTATAAAGTTTGCATTATCTGATATTAGTATGGCCACTCCAGCTTTTTTATGGGTGTTGTTTGCTTGGATAACTTTTCTCCAGCCTTTTATTTTGAGTCTATGTTTGTTCTGACTATTCAGGTGCGTTTCTTGTAGGCAGCAGAAGGTTGGATTGAGTTTTTTGATCCATTTAGCCACTCTGTGTCTCTTAACTGGTGCATTTAGTCCATTGACGTTGAGAGAAAGAATTGTCCTGGGATTTAACGCCATCTTTATTTCAAAATTTGGTGTGTCTTTTGGGTAGTCTTGTCTTAGATTAGGTCTTTCAGTTTTTCTCTTAAGACTGGTTTTGTGTCTGTGAAGTTTCTGAGCTGTTTTTTGTCTGTGAAACCACGTATTCTTCCATCAAACCGGAAAGTGAGTTTTGCTGGGTATAGTATTCTGGGTGAAGCATTCATTTCATTCAGTCTTGTCACAATATCCCACCACTGCTTTCTGGCATTGAGCGTTTCTGGTGACAGGTCTGCTGTAAATCTCAGGGAAGCTTGCTTGAACATGATTTCCCCTTTTGATCTTGCTGTTTTCAGAATTCTGTCTCTATCTGTGGGATTTGTCATTGTGACTAGGATGTGTCTTGGGGTGGTTTTTCTGGGGTCTCTTTTGGTTGGTACTCTTCGGGCATGCAGGATTTGATCACATATATTCTTTAGCTCTGGAAGTTTCTCTTTAATGATGTTCTTGACCATTGATTCTTCCTGGAAATTTTCTTCCTGGGTCTCTGGGACTCCAATGATTCTTAAGTTGTTTCTGTTGATCTTATCATAGACTTCTATTTTCGTCTGTTCCCATTCTTTGACTAATTTTTCCATTGTCTGCTCATTTGCTTTAAGTTTTTTGTCCAATCTCTCCTGCTGTATGGAATTGTTATGTATCTCATCTTCCACAGCACCAAGTCTATTCTCAGCTTCTGATACCCTGTCCCAGAGCTTATCCATTTTGTCATTCACTTCGTTTACTGAGTTTTTCAGGCCTGTTAGTTGACATGTTATTTCAGTTTGGAGTTTTGTCATTTCTGCCTTCATATTTTCTTGGTTCTTATTAGTGTTCTGTTCAACTCGATCCATGGTTTCTTGGAGTCTGTTGAGCACCTTCCATATTGCTAGTCTAAAGTCCTTATCTGAGAGGTTGATTAGTTGTTCAGTCATTATCTGGTCCTCAGAATTGTCATCTTCATTCTCTATGTCTGATGCTGGCCTGCGCTGTTTCCCCATTGTCACATTTGTATTGTGGGTTTTTCTACGTGTTGTAGTGGTATTCATTGTCTATATGATGTAGGCAGCACACTCCTCTGGCTCCTCCCTTTCTGGATGGGCTGACTTGCCTCTAAGGGAGGGGAGTCCTCCGTGGATGAAGCCTCACACTGGGTCAAATCTTAGGCCCGAGCATGTAACAGAGAAGACAGTCCAGAGAGAAATGTTTGCTTCTGTGATATAGCGCCGTTCTTAGTGTGATTTTTCCTTCTTGTTGCAATGGAGTTCTTTCCTTAGAAAGAGTGCACGGCCGCGTAGCGAAGCGGAGCGGCCGTGCTCCTCTGAGCCTCTTTTTGCCCCACTCGCAAGAGTTTCACGCAAGAGGACAGTAGACAGACATAGACAGGTCACACTCACAGTCTTTCACAGCTGAGCCCCACTGGGCCGGTGTACTTTCGCGGATTTTCCCCGCCTGGTGTCACACACAGGGAGCCAGCTTTTGCAAAGGATAGCCGGTTTTTATGCTCTGAAGTCCCTCCCTGAAAATGGCGTCTGGGCGAGCGAGGTTTCTGGAGGCTCTTTTTGCCCCACTCGCAAGAGTTTCACGCAAGAGGACAGTAGACAGACATAGACAGGTCACACTCACAGTCTTTCACAGCTGAGCCCCACTGGGCCGGTGTACTTTCGCGGATTTTCCCCGCCTGGTGTCACACACAGGGAGCCAGCTTTTGCAAAGGATAGCCGGTTTTTATGCTCTGAAGTCCCTCCCTGAAAATGGCGTCTGGGCGAGTGAGGTTTCTGGAGGCTCTTTTTGCCCCACTCGCAAGAGTTTCACGCAAGAGGACAGTAGACAGACATAGACAGGTCACACTCACAGTCTTTCACAGCTGAGCCCCACTGGGCCGGTGTACTTTCGCGGATTTTCCCCGCCTGGTGTCACACACAGGGAGCCAGCTTTTGCAAAGGATAGCCGGCTTTTATGCTCTGAAGTCCCTCCCTGAAAATGGCGTCTGGGCGAGCGAGGTTTCTGGAGGCTCTTTTTGCCCCACTCGCAAGAGTTTCACGCAAGAGGACAGTAGACAGACATAGACAGGTCACACTCACAGTCTTTCACAGCTGAGCCCCACTGGGCCGGTGTACTTTCGCGGATTTTCCCCGCCTGGTGTCACACACAGGGAGCCAGCTTTTGCAGGGGAAACTTCTCTTATGTGTTTATAGTTGTTATTTTTAAACACATGAATTTTCTGCATATAATTTTACCTGCCTACTAAAAATGCATTCAATGCTTTTAAGAGTAATGTCATTAAAGCATAGTATAGAGCCTTTTTAGGGGAGTAGGACCTAGAACAAAAACACAGAAACATTATAGATCCTGAAATGAAGTCACTATCTATAGCCTTTGTGGAGGAAAACTGTAATGGAACATTGATTGGGTCAATACATGATGAAAACAGGCTTTTTCATTTTACCTTGACATGTCTATGGAATTAGAACACAATTCAACTTTCCAAGAATGTGTTTTTCTTACTTGGTTCTTGGAATTTTCATAACACTTTTAGCAATAGCTGATTCATGCTCTGAATAAGAAAACCAGGAAAATAATATTCATCTTAGAGCATCACCTTTGAATCTTCATTTTTAAAAGTACATTCTCTCTTTGACTTCTATTCCCCAATTTACTGAACTGTATACATCTCTCCCCAAACTTGAACAAACTTCAACCTTGTTTATGTAGCAAATGGAGAAATACCAAAAACACATCACCACCTCATACATATTAGTGGGGGCACTTATTTTTATCTTCATATATTAAAGTATTTAATTTTTTTCCTGCAGGGCTATAATTTTCAGCCTGTTTTGAATTGTCATACTCTCTTCTCATTTGCATTATTTCACAACTTTCTCACAGCCTTAGAGAACTGTCTGAGCTATCAAGAATAAAACACAATGAGATTCATTTCATTTAAAAAGACTCAGTCATAATTTGAAATGGTAATGCTTTTTCCCACCAGAGAAAACTGCTGTATACACCAGAAAGTAAATGCTCATAATTTTTGTTTTGGGAAAGTTGTTCATTTGCAGTTTTGACATTCTCCTTTCTCTACCTACTTTCCCCTAAGTATATCTGACTGGTAGGCCCTCCTTTAGTGGCATCAGTCCCAAATATCACAGGGATGATGAATGCATTTTTTAGTTGCTTGAAAGTATGCCTGTTTTGATTAGTAAGAAATGCACTATCTCTCCCATGCAACTTCATTTTCACCTGGAGCTAAAATCCTGAGAGTCCTACTTGATTCAAAATATGGTCCCAATGCCAATGCAGAAAGGATAGAGAAAGCTGGCAAATGCCCTGGGCAGCATTCATTTATGTGATGACTTCAAAATTCACAAAATCATATTCCGCAGTGAGAGGAGTTTCCAAGTCTTGACTTCTCAACAAGTGTTGCTTTTGGCCTCCCGGGGATAATTGGCACTATTGGAGGACATTTATGCTTGGCACAACTTGCTGTGCAATTAAAATCTAAAGGATAGATCTCAGAGACATGGATAAACACCAATAATGTCCAGGAATCCCTTTCTGCATGAAAATAACGTGAACCCAATAGCAATAGTGCTGAACTTGAGAAACCTTGGTTCTACCAATGTGGTGTTCCTCAAGGACCTGCCATGTTGCAACATCTGAAAAAGCTTCATCCCACAATTGTAACAAGGACACTTCATGGGAGCTCTGATTAAAACCATTCTTTTCAGGGCCTAGTCCACAGCCCCTGGACTCTCACTGCATCCCATTCCCTGGTGCCAATCCGTAGACTGTTTCATTCTACTAGGACCTTTCATGTTTATCAGTGAATGCTCTTGAAATTCTACCGGAAATGGCCCAGTGTCTCAATTTCCTCATCCCCAGGAGGTTAACATGCAAATTTATTTATTGTAGTCAGCAAACATGGGGCACTTGAAAGAGGCAATGCCAGTTATTTCACAGAAAATCCTGTTTTAACCCACTTCTCAGACAGGTGGATATCTATCTCCTGGTATGGAATTTGCAAAGTCAAGAGGAATTGCTCAAATGGCCTTTTACTGGCACCAGATCTTCTCCAATGGAGAGTTTTCAGCTTCACTAGACAAAGGAGTAGAGGCAAAAGCTCTGGATAAAAAGGTGCTACCATCTGCTTCATTAAGCCCTCTGCTAACCATTGTTTCCTGGGGTCCTGTGGTACCTCAGATTGTACTGCATTGCCATTAAATGTACCAATGTTAAAGATGCTTGAGAAACACTGGCAGTTAGCTTGACTAGTTCCAGCAATCACCTCTCCATTAATTCTAGGTAAGGAATTTTAGCGTCTTTGCTGTTTGCAGACACGGTTCTTGGTGGAGGCATCTATGTTTTGTTCTCCCTAGCAGAATACTTAAAATCATGGGAGATGAGAGATGGAAGGGAGTAGGTTGGGGATCTGCGTCTCTATGTTGGCAGAACTGCCTATGTTTGCTTCATGATACCTGCCAAGTTGAAAAGCTTTGTTTCTAACATCCTTAGCTGGACCAGGGCAAAAATAGAACTTCTTTGGACTTGACTCTAATTTCAATCCCTATGGATAGTTTTAAAAATGCTTGACAAATTTGGAAGAATTGTCTAATAAGTAGATTTCTGTAGCAAATATCTTCTGTAGGTTGGTAAGCTGTTGGTGATATCACTATCTGAGAGCTAGATTTTAGTGCTAAAAGCATTTGCATTATGTACATGGGCTCTCCTATAGTTGGGCTTGGGAGAGCTTTAATAAACTCCAGCATTTTCCTAGGGCAGTAGGATTAGGAGACACTGCCATGTGCTCCCTAGCCATGGTAGGGCAGGGAAGCAATTCTCATGGCCAGGCCAACTGGATAAGGGTTTACTAATAGATC